>NW_025335245.1:0-45520 GCF_914725855.1 Thunnus albacares
GCTCGGCTGCGCTGGCAGAGTCGCGGCGCACACCGTACATGCATTTTCATGTGTTTCTGTCAATTTCAGTGTTATTGGGCCCAAACTAGTGGCTTTTCATCAGAACCGATGCAGACTCACCCAAAAGGCTCGGCTGCGCTGGCAGAGTCACGGCGCACACCGTACATGCATTTTCATGTGTTTCTGTCAATTTCAGTGTTATTGGGCCCAAACTACTCGCTTTTCATCAGAACCGATGCAGACTTAACCAAAACGCTCGGCTGCGCTGGCAGAGTCACGGCGCACACCGTACATGCATTTTCATGTGTTTCTCTCAATTTCAGTGTTATTGGGCCCAAACTAGTCGCTTTTCATCAGAACCGATGCAGACTCACCCAAAAGGCTCGGCTGCGCTGGCAGAGTCGCGGCGCACACCTTACATGTATTTTCATGTGTCAATTTCAGTGTTATTGGGCCCAAACTAGTCGCTTTTCATCAGAACCGATGCAGACTCACCCAAAACGCTCGGCTGCGCTGGCAGAGTCGCGGCGCACACCGTACATGGATTTTCATGTGTTTCTGTCAATTTCAGTGTTATTGGGCCCAAACTAGTGGCTTTTCATCAGAAACGATGCAGACTCACCGAAAAGGCTCGGTTCTGCTAGCAGAGTGAACACACACAGAGAATATGCATTTTCATGTGTTTCTATCAATTTCAGTGTTATCGGACACAAACTAGTCACTTTTCATCATATTCAATTCAGACTCACACCTAATGCTCGGTTCTTCTAGCAGAGTGAAGGCACACACAGAATATGCATTTTCATGTGTTTCTGTCAATTTCAGTGTTATTGGGCCCAAACTACTCCCTTTTCATCAGAACCGATGCAGACTCACCCAAAACGCTCGGCTGCGCTGGCAGAGTCACGGCGCACGCCGTACATGCATTTTCATGTGTTTCTGTCAATTTCAGTGTTATTGGGCCCAATCTAGTCGCTTTTCATCGGAACCGATGCAGACTCACCCAAAACGCTCGACTGCGCTGGCAGAATAACGGCGCACACCGTACATGCATTTTCATGTGTTTCTGTCAATTTCAGTGTTATTGGGCCCAAACTAGTGGCTTTTCATCAGAAACGATGCAGACTCACCCAAAAGGCTCGGTTCTGCTAGCAGAGTGAACACACACAGAGAATATGCATTTTCATGTGTTTCTATCAATTTCAGTGTTATCGGACACAAACTAGTCACTTTTCATCATATTCAATTCAGACTCACACCTAATGCTCGGTTCTTCTAGCAGAGTGAAGGCACACACAGAATATGCATTTTCATGTGTTTCTGTCAATTTCAGTGTTATTGGGCCCAAACTACTCCCTTTTCATCAGAACCGATGCAGACTCAGCCAAAACGCTCGGCTGCGCTGGCAGAGTCACGGCGCACGCCGTACATGCATTTTCATGTGTTTCTGTCAATTTCAGTGTTATTGGGCCCAAACTAGTCGCTTTTCATCAGAACCGATGCAGACTCACCCAAAACGCTCGGTTCTGCTAGCAGAGTGAACACACACAGAGAATATGCATTTTCATGTGTTTCTATAAATTTCAGTGTTATCGGACACAAACTAGTCACTTTTCATCATATTCAATTCAGACTCACACCTAATGCTCGGTTCTTCTAGCAGAGTGAAGGCACACACAGAATATGCATTTTCATGTGTTTCTGTCAATTTCAGTGTTATTGGGCCCAAACTACTCCCTTTTCATCAGAACCGATGCAGACTCACCCAAAAGGCTCGGCTGCGCTGGCAGAGTCACGGCGCACGCCGTACATGAATTTTCATGTGTTTCTGTCAATTTCAGTTTTATTGGGCCCAAACTAGTCGCTTTTCATCAGAACCGATGCAGACTCACCCAAAAGGCTCGGCTGCGCTGGCAGAGTCACGGCGCACACCGTACATGCATTTTCATGTGTTTCTGTCAATTTCAGTGTTATTGGGCCCAAACTTGTGGCTTTTCATCAGAACCGATGCAGACTCACCCAAAACGCTCGGCTGCGCTGGCAGAACAACGGCGCACACCGTACATGCATTTTCATGTGTTTCTCTCAATTTCAGTGTTATTGGGCCCAAACTAGTGGCTTTTCATCAGAACCGATGCAGACTCACCCAAAAGGCTCGGCTGCGCTGGCAGAGTCGCGGCGCACACCGTACATGCATTTTCATGTGTTTCTGTCAATTTCAGTGTTATTGGGCCCAAACTAGTGGCTTTTCATCAGAACCGATGCAGACTCACCCAAAAGGCTCGGCTGCGCTGGCAGAGTCACGGCGCACACCGTACATGCATTTTCATGTGTTTCTGTCAATTTCAGTGTTATTGGGCCCAAACTAGTCGCTTTTCATCAGAACCGATGCAGACTCAACCAAAAGGCTCGGCTGCGCTGGCAGAGTCACGGCGCACACCGTACATGCATTTTCATGTGTTTCTGTCAATTTCAGTGTTATTGGGCCCAAACTAGTGGCTTTTCATCAGAACCGATGCAGACTCACCCAAAACGCTCGGCTGCGCTGGCAGAGTAACGGCGCACACCGTACATGCATTTTCATGTGTTTCTCTCAATTTCAGTGTTATTGGGCCCAAACTAGTCGCTTTTCATCAGAACCGATGCAGACTCACCCAAAAGGCTCGGCTGCGCTGGCAGAGTCGCGGCGCACACCGTACATGCATTTTCATGTGTTTCTGTCAATTTCAGTGTTATTGGGCCCAAACTAGTGGCTTTTCATCAGAACCGATGCAGACTCACCCAAAAGGCTCGGCTGCGCTGGCAGAGTCACGGCGCACACCGTACATGCATTTTCATGTGTTTCTGTCAATTTCAGTGTTATTGGGCCCAAACTACTCGCTTTTCATCAGAACCGATGCAGACTTAACCAAAACGCTCGGCTGCGCTGGCAGAGTCACGGCGCACACCGTACATGCATTTTCATGTGTTTCTCTCAATTTCAGTGTTATTGGGCCCAAACTAGTCGCTTTTCATCAGAACCGATGCAGACTCACCCAAAACGCTCGGCTGCGCTGGCAGAGTCGCGGCGCACACCTTACATGTATTTTCATGTGTCAATTTCAGTGTTATTGGGCCCAAACTAGTCGCTTTTCATCAGAACCGATGCAGACTCACCCAAAAGGCTCGGCTGCGCTGGCAGAGTCACGGCGCACACCGTACATGCATTTTCATGTGTTTCTGTCAATTTCAGTGTTATTGGGCCCAAACTACTCGCTTTTCATCAGAACCGATGCAGACTTAACCAAAACGCTCGGCTGCGCTGGCAGAGTCACGGCGCACACCGTACATGCATTTTCATGTGTTTCTCTCAATTTCAGTGTTATTGGGCCCAAACTAGTCGCTTTTCATCAGAACCGATGCAGACTCACCCAAAAGGCTCGGCTGCGCTGGCAGAGTCGCGGCGCACACCTTACATGTATTTTCATGTGTCAATTTCAGTGTTATGGGGCCCAAACTAGTCGCTTTTCATCAGAACCGATGCAGACTCACCCAAAAGGCTCGGCTGCGCTGGCAGAGTCACGGCGCACACCGTACATGCATTTTCATGTGTTTCTGTCAATTTCAGTGTTATTGGGCCCAAACTAGTGGCTTTTCATCAGAACCGATGCAGACTCACCCAAAACGCTCGGCTGCGCTGGCAGAGTAACGGCGCACGCCGTACATGCATTTTCATGTGTTTCTCTCAATTTCAGTGTTATTGGGCCCAAACTAGTCGCTTTTCATCAGAACCGATGCAGACTCACCCAAAAGGCTCGGCTGCGCTGGCAGAGTCGCGGCGCACACCGTACATGCATTTTCATGTGTTTCTGTCAATTTCAGTGTTATTGGGCCCAAACTAGTGGCTTTTCATCAGAACCGATGCAGACTCACCCAAAAGGCTCGGCTGCGCTGGCAGAGTCACGGCGCACACCGTACATGCATTTTCATGTGTTTCTGTCAATTTCAGTGTTATTGGGCCCAAAATAGTCGCTTTTCATCAGAACCGATGCAGACTCAACCAAAAGGCTCGGCTGCGCTGGCAGAGTCGCGGCGCACACCGTACATGCATTTTCATGTGTTTCTGTCAATTTCAGTGTTATTGGGCCCAAACTACTCGCTTTTCATCAGAACCGATGAAGACTTACCCAAAACGCTCGGCTGCGCTGGCAGAGTAACGGCGCACACCGTACATGCATTTTCATGTTTTTCTGTCAATTTCAGTGTTATTGGTCCCAAAGTAGTCGCTTTTCATCAGAACCGATGCAGACTCACCCAAAAGGCTCGGCTGCGCTGGCAGAGTCGCGACGCACACCGTACATGCATTTTCATGTGTTTCTGTGAATTTCAGTGTTATTGGGCCCAAACTAGTGGCTTTTCATCAGAACCGATGCAGACTCACCCAAAACGCTCGGCTGCGCTGGCAGAGTAACGGCGCACACCGTACATGCATTTTTATGTGTTTCTGTCAATTTCAGTGTTATTGGGCCCAAACTAGTCGCTTTTCATCAGAACCGATGCAGACTCACCCAAAAGGCTCGGCTGCGCTGGCAGAGTCACGGCGCACACCGTACATGTATTTTCATGTGTTTCTCTCAATTTCAGTGTTATTGGGCCCAAACTAGTGGCTTTTCATCAGAACCGATGCAGACTCACCCAAAACGCTCGGCTGCGCTGGCAGAGTAACGGCGCACACCGTACATGCATTTTTATGTGTTTCTGTCAATTTCAGTGTTATTGGGCCCAAACTAGTCGCTTTTCATCAGAACCGATGCAGACTCACCCAAAAGGCTCGGCTGCGCTGGCAGAGTCACGGCGCACACCGTACATGCATTTTCATGTGTTTCTGTCAATTTCAGTGTTATTGGGCCCAAACTAGTCGCTTTTCATCAGAACCGATGCAGACTCACCCAAAACGCTCGGCTGCGCTGGCAGAGTCGCGGCGCACACCGTACATGCATTTTCATGTGTTTCTGTCAATTTCAGTGTTATTGGGCCCAAACTAGTGGCATTTCATCAGAACCGATGCAGACTCACCCAAAACGCTCGGCTGCGCTGGCAGAGTCACGGCGCACGCCGGACATGCATTTTCATGTGTTTCTGTCAATTTCAGTGTTATTGGGCCCAATCTAGTCGCTTTTCATCAGAACCGATGCAGACTCACCCAAAACGCTCGGCTGCGCTGGCAGAACAACGGCGCACACCGTACATGCATTTTCATGTGTTTCTGTCAATTTCAGTGTTATTGGGCCCAAACTAGTCGCTTTTCATCGGAACCGATGCAGACTCACCCAAAAGGCTCGGCTGCGCTGGCAGAGTCACGGCGCACACCGTACATGCATTTTCATGTGTTTCTGTCAATTTCAGTGTTATTGGGCCCAAACTAGTGGCTTTTCATCAGAACCGATGCAGACTCACCCAAAACGCTTGGCTGCGCTGGCAGAGTCGCGGCGCACACCGTACATGTATTTTCATGTGTTTCTGTCAATTTCAGTGTTATTGGGCCCAAACTAGTGGCTTTTCATCAGAAACGATGCAGACTCACCCAAAAGGCTCGGTTCTGCTAGCAGAGTGAACACACACAGAGAATATGCATTTTCATGTGTTTCTATCAATTTCAGTGTTATCGGACACAAACTAGTCACTTTTCATCATATTCAATTCAGACTCACACCTAATGCTCGGTTCTTCTAGCAGAGTGAAGGCACACACAGAATATGCATTTTCATGTGTTTCTGTCAATTTCAGTGTTATTGGGCCCAAACTACTCCCTTTTCATGAGAACCGATGCAGACTCACCCAAAACGCTTGGCTGCGCTGGCAGAGTCACGGCGCACGCCGTACATGCATTTTTATGTGTTTCTGTCAATTTCAGTGTTATTGGGTCCAAACTAGTCGCTTTTCATCAGAACCGATGCAGACTCACCCAAAAGGCTCGGCTGCGCTGGCAGAGTCACGGCGCACACCGTACATGCATTTTCATGTGTTTCTGTCAATTTCAGTGTTATTGGGCCCAAACTAGTCGCTTTTCATCAGAACCGATGCAGACTCACCCAAAACGCTCGGCTGCGCTGGCAGAGTCGCGGCGCACACCGTACATGCATTTTCATGTGTTTCTGTCAATTTCAGTGTTATTGGGCCCAAACTAGTGGCATTTCATCAGAACCGATGCAGACTCACCCAAAACGCTCGGCTGCGCTGGCAGAGTCACGGCGCACGCCGTACATGCATTTTCATGTGTTTCTGTCAATTTCAGTGTTATTGGGCCCAATCTAGTCGCTTTTCATCAGAACCGATGCAGACTCACCCAAAACGCTCGGCTGCGCTGGCAGAACAACGGCGCACACCGTACATGCATTTTCATGTGTTTCTGTCAATTTCAGTGTTATTGGGCCCAAACTAGTCGCTTTTCATCGGAACCGATGCAGACTCACCCAAAAGGCTCGGCTGCGCTGGCAGAGTCACGGCGCACACCGTACATGCATTTTCATGTGTTTCTGTCAATTTCAGTGTTATTGGGCCCAAACTAGTGGCTTTTCATCAGAACCGATGCAGACTCACCCAAAACGCTCGGCTGCGCTGGCAGAGTAACGGCGCACGCCGTACGTAGTTTGGGCCCAATAACACTGAAATTGATAGAAACACATGAAAATGCATGTACGGCGTGCGCCGTGACCCTGCGCAGCCGAGCCTTTGGGGTGAGTCTGCATCGGTTCTGATGAAAAGCGACTGGTTTGGGCCCAATAACACTGAAATTGACAGAAACACATGAAAATGCATGTACGGCGTGCGCCGTGACCCTGCCAGCGCAGCCGAGCCTTTTGGGCGAGTCTGCATCGGTTCTGATGAAAAGCCACTAGTTTGGGCCCAATAACACTGAAATTGATAGAAACACATGAAAATGCATGTACGGCGTGTGCCGTGACCCTGCGCAGCCGAGCCTTTGGGGTGAGTCTGCATCGGTTCTGATGAAAAGCGACTGGTTTGGGCACAATAACACTGAAATTGACAGAAACACATGAAAATGCATGTACGGCGTGCGCCGTGACCCTGCCAGCGCAGCCGAGCCTTTTGGGCGAGTCTGCATCGGTTCTGATGAAAAGCGACTGGTTTGGGCCCAATAACACTGAAATTGACAGAAACACATGAAAATACATGTACGGCGTGCGCCGTGACCCTGCCAGAGCAGCCGAGCCTTTTGGGTGAGTCTGCATCGGTTCTGATGAAAAGCCACTAGTTTGGGCCCAATAACACTGAAATTGATAGAAACACATGAAAATGCATGTACGGCGTGCGCCGTGACCCTGCGCAGCCGAGCCTTTGGGGTGAGTCTGCATCGGTTCTGATGAAAAGCGACTGGTTTGGGCCCAATAACACTGAAATTGACAGAAACACATGAAAATCCATGTACGGCGTGCGCCGTGACCCTGCCAGCGCAGCCGAGCCTTTTGGGTGAGTCTGCATCGGTTCTGATGAAAAGCCACTAGTTTGGGCCCAATAACACTGAAATTGACAGAAACACATGAAAATGCATGTACGGCGTGCGCCGTGACCCTGCCAGCGCAGCCGAGCCTTTTGGGTGAGTCTGCATCGGTTCTGATGAAAAGCCACTAGTTTGGGCCCAATAACACTGAAATTGACAGAAACACATGAAAATGCATGTACGGCGTGCGCCGTGACCCTGCCAGCGCAGCCGAGCCTTTTGGGTGAGTCTGCATCGGTTCTGATCAAAATCCACTAGTTTGGGCCCAATAACACTGAAATTGAGAGAAACACATGAAAATGCATGTACGGCGTGCGCCGTGACCCTGCGCAGCCGAGCCTTTGGGGTGAGTCTGCATCGGTTCTGATGAAAAGCCACTAGTTTGGGCCCAATAACACTGAAATTGACAGAAACACATGAAAATGCATGTACGGCGTGCGCCGTGACCCTGCCAGCGCAGCCGAGCCTTTTGGGTGAGTCTGCATCGGTTCTGATGAAAAGCCACTAGTTTGGGCCCAATAACACTGAAATTGACAGAAACACATGAAAATGCATGTACGGCGTGCGCCGTGACCCTGCCAGCGCAGCCGAGCCTTTTGGGTGAGTCTGCATCGGTTCTGATGAAAAGCCACTAGTTTGGGCCCAATGACACTGAAATTGAGAGAAACACATGAAAATGCATGTACGGCGTGCGCCGTGACCCTGCCAGCGCAGCCGCGCCTTTTGGGCGAGTCTGCATCGGTTCTGATGAAAAGCCACTAGTTTGGGCCCAATAACACTGAAATTGACAGAAACACATGAAAATCCATGTACGGCGTGCGCCGTGACCCTGCCAGCGCAGCCGAGCCTTTAGGGTGAGTCTGTATCGGTTCTGATGAAAAGCCACTAGTTTGGGCCCAAAAACACTGAAATTGACAGAAACACATGAAAATGCATGTACGGTGTGGGCTGTGACCCTGCCAGCGCAGCCGAGCCTTTTGGGTGAGTCTGCATCGGTTCTGATCAAAATCCACTAGTTTGGGCCCAATAACACTGAAATTGACAGAAACACATGAAAATGCATGTACGGCGTGCGCCGTGACCCTGCGCAGCCGAGCCTTTGGGGTGAGTCTGCATCGGTTCTGATGAAAAACCACTAGTTTGGGCCCAATAACACTGAAATTGACAGAAACACATGAAAATGCATGTACGGCGTGCGCCGTGATCCTGAGAAGCCGAGCCTTTGGGGTGAGTCTGCATCGGTTCTGATGAAAAGCCACTAGTTTGGGCCCAATAACACTGAAATTGACAGAAACACAGGAAAATACATGTACGGCGTGCGCCGTGACCCTGCCAGCGCAGCCGAGCCTTTTGGGTGAGTCTGCATCGGTTCTGATGAAAAGCCACTAGTTTGGGCCCAATAACACTGAAATTGATAGAAACATATGAAAATGCATGTACGGCGTGTGCCGTGACCCTGCGCAGCCGAGCCTTTTGGGTGAGTCTGCATCGGTTCTGATGAAAAGCCACTAGTTTGGGCCCAATAACACTGAAATTGACAGAAACACATGAAAATGCATGAACGGCGTGCACCGTGACCCTGCCAGCGCAGCCGAGTCTTTTGGGTGAGTCTGCATCGGTTCTGATGAAAAGCCACTAGTTTGGGCCCAAAAACACTGAAATTGACAGAAACACATGAAAATACATGTACGGCGTGCGCCGTGACCCTGCCAGCGCAGCCGAGCCTTCTGGGTGAGTCTGCATCGGTTCTGATGAAAAGCCACTAGCTTGGGCCCAATAACACTGAAATTGACAGAAACACATGAAAATGCATGTACGGCGTGCGCCGTGACCCTGCCAGCGCAGCCGAGCCTTTTGGGTGAGTCTGCATCGGTTCTGATGAAAAGCGACTGGTTTGGGCCCAATAACACTGAAATTGACAGAAACACATAAAAATGCATGTATGGCGTGCGCCGTGACCCTGCCAGCGCAGCCGAGCCTTTTGGGTGAGTCTGCATCGGTTCTGATGAAAAGCGACTGGTTTGGGCCCAATAACACTGAAATTGAAAGAAACACATGAAAATGCATGTACGGCGTGCGCCGTTACCCTGCGCAGCCGAGCCTTTGGGGTGAGTCTGCATCGGTTCTGATGAAAAGCGACTGGTTTGGGCCCAATAACACTGAAATTGACAGAAACACATGAAAATCCATGTACGGCGTGCGCCGTCACCCTGCCAGCGCAGCCGAGCCTTTAGGGTGAGTCTGCATCGGTTCTGATGAAAAGCCACTAGTTTGGGCCCAAAAACACTGAAATTGACAGAAACACATGAAAATGCATGTACGGTGTGGGCTGTGACCCTGCCAGCGCAGCCGAGCCTTTTGGGTGAGTCTGCATCGGTTCTGATCAAAATCCACTAGATTGGGCCCAATAACACTGAAATTGAGAGAAACACATGAAAATGCATGTACGGCGTGCGTCGTGACCCTGCGCAGCCGAGCCTTTGGGGTGAGTCTGCATCGGTTCTGATGAAAAGCCACTAGTTTGGGCCCAATGACACTGAAATTGACAGAAACACATGAAAATGCATGTACGGCGTGCGCCGTGACCCTGCCAGCGCAGCCGAGCCTTTTGGGCGAGTCTGCATCGGTTCTGATGAAAAGCCACTAGTTTGGGCCCAATAACACTGAAATTGACAGAAACACATGAAAATGCATGTACGGCGTGCGCCGTGACCCTGCCAGCGCAGCCGAGCCTTTTGGGCGAGTCTGCATCGGTTCTGATGAAAAGCGACTGGTTTGGGCCCAATAACACTGAAATTGACAGAAACACATGAAAATACATGTACGGCGTGCGCCGTGACCCTGCCAGAGCAGCCGAGCCTTTTGGGTGAGTCTGCATCGGTTCTGATGAAAAGCCACTAGTTTGGGCCCAATAACACTGAAATTGATAGAAACACATGAAAATGCATGTACGGCGTGTGCCGTGACCCTGCGCAGCCGAGCCTTTGGGGTGAGTCTGCATCGGTTCTGATGAAAAGCGACTGGTTTGGGCCCAATAACACTGAAATTGACAGAAACACATGAAAATCCATGTACGGCGTGCGCCGTGACCCTGCCAGCGCAGCCGAGCCTTTAGGGTGAGTCTGCATCGGTTCTGATGAAAAGCCACTAGTTTGGGCCCAAAAACACTGAAATTGACAGAAACACATGAAAATGCATGTACGGTGTGGGCTGTGACCCTGCCAGCGCAGCCGAGCCTTTTGGGTGAGTCTGCATCGGTTCTGATCAAAATCCACTAGTTTGGGCCCAATAACACTGAAATTGACAGAAACACATGAAAATGCATGTACGGCGTGCGCCGTGACCCTGCGCAGCAGAGCCTTTGGGGTGAGTCTGCATCGGTTCTGATGAAAAACCACTAGTTTGGGCCCAATAACACTGAAATTGACAGAAACACATGAAAATGCATGTACGGCGTGCGCCGTGATCCTGAGAAGCCGAGCCTTTGGGGTGAGTCTGCATCGGTTCTGATGAAAAGCCACTAGTTTGGGCCCAATAACACTGAAATTGACAGAAACACAGGAAAATACATGTACGGCGTGCGCCGTGACCCTGCCAGCGCAGCCGAGCCTTTTGGGTGAGTCTGCATCGGTTCTGATGAAAAGCCACTAGTTTGGGCCCAATAACACTGAAATTGATAGAAACACATGAAAATGCATGTACGGCGTGTGCCGTGACCCTGCGCAGCCGAGCCTTTGGGGTGAGTCTGCATCGGTTCTGATGAAAAGCCACTAGTTTGGGCCCAATAACACTGAAATTGACAGAAACACATGAAAATGCATGAACGGCGTGCGCCGTGACCCTGCCAGCGCAGCCGAGTCTTTTGGGTGAGTCTGCATCGGTTCTGATGAAAAGCCACTAGTTTGGGCCCAAAAACACTGAAATTGACAGAAACACATGAAAATACATGTACGGCGTGCGCCGTGACCCTGCCAGCGCAGCCGAGCCTTCTGGGTGAGTCTGCATCGGTTCTGATGAAAAGCCACTAGCTTGGGCCCAATAACACTGAAATTGACAGAAACACATGAAAATGCATGTACGGCGTGCGCCGTGACCCTGCCAGCGCAGCCGAGCCTTTTGGGTGAGTCTGCATCGGTTCTGATGAAAAGCGACTGGTTTGGGCCCAATAACACTGAAATTGACAGAAACACATGAAAATGCATGTACGGCGTGCGCCGTTACCCTGCGCAGCCGAGCCTTTGGGGTGAGTCTGCATCGGTTCTGATGAAAAGCGACTGGTTTGGGCCCAATAACACTGAAATTGACAGAAACACATGAAAATCCATGTACGGCGTGCGCCGTCACCCTGCCAGCGCAGCCGAGCCTTTAGGGTGAGTCTGCATCGGTTCTGATGAAAAGCCACTAGTTTGGGCCCAAAAACACTGAAATTGACAGAAACACATGAAAATGCATGTACGGTGTGGGCTGTGACCCTGCCAGCGCAGCCGAGCCTTTGGGGTGAGTCTGCATCGGTTCTGATGAAAAGCCACTAGTTTGGGCCCAATAACACTGAAATTGACAGAAACACAGGAAAATACATGTACGGCGTGCGTCGTGACCCTGCGCAGCCGAGCCTTTGGGGTGAGTCTGCATCGGTTCTGATGAAAAGCCACTAGTTTGGGCCCAATGACACTGAAATTGACAGAAACACATGAAAATGCATGTACGGCGTGCGCCGTGACCCTGCCAGCGCAGCCGAGCCTTTTGGGCGAGTCTGCATCGGTTCTGATGAAAAGCCACTAGTTTGGGCCCAATAACACTGAAATTGACAGAAACACATGAAAATGCATGTACGGCGTGCGCCGTGACCCTGCCAGCGCAGCCGAGCCTTTTGGGTGAGTCTGCATCGGTTCTGATGAAAAGCGACTGGTTTGGGCCCAATAACACTGAAATTGACAGAAACACATGAAAATTCATGTACGGCGTGCGCCGTGACCCTGCCAGAGCAGCCGAGCCTTTTGGGTGAGTCTGCATCGGTTCTGATGAAAAGCCACTAGTTTGGGCCCAATAACACTGAAATTGATAGAAACACATGAAAATGCATGTACGGCGTGTGCCGTGACCCTGCGCAGCCGAGCCTTTGGGGTGAGTCTGCATCGGTTCTGATGAAAAGCGACTGGTTTGGGCCCAATAACACTGAAATTGACAGAAACACATGAAAATCCATGTACGGCGTGCGCCGTGACCCTGCCAGCGCAGCCGAGCCTTTAGGGTGAGTCTGCATCGGTTCTGATGAAAAGCCACTAGTTTGGGCCCAAAAACACTGAAATTGACAGAAACACATGAAAATGCATGTACGGTGTGGGCTGTGACCCTGCCAGCGCAGCCGAGCCTTTTGGGTGAGTCTGCATCGGTTCTGATCAAAATCCACTAGTTTGGGCCCAATAACACTGAAATTGACAGAAACACATGAAAATGCATGTACGGCGTGCGCCGTGACCCTGCGCAGCAGAGCCTTTTGGGTGAGTCTGCATCGGTTCTGATGAAAAACCACTAGTTTGGGCCCAATAACACTGAAATTGACAGAAACACATGAAAATGCATGTACGGCGTGCGCCGTGACCCTGCCAGCGCAGCCGAGCCTTTAGGGTGAGTCTGCATCGGTTCTGATGAAAAGCCACTAGTTTGGGCCCAAAAACACTGAAATTGACAGAAACACATGAAAATGCATGTACGGTGTGGGCTGTGACCCTGCCAGCGCAGCCGAGCCTTTTGGGTGAGTCTGCATCGGTTCTGATCAAAATCCACTAGTTTGGGCCCAATAACACTGAAATTGACAGAAACACATGAAAATGCATGTACGGCGTGCGCCGTGACCCTGCGCAGCAGAGCCTTTGGGGTGAGTCTGCATCGGTTCTGATGAAAAACCACTAGTTTGGGCCCAATAACACTGAAATTGACAGAAACACATGAAAATGCATGTACGGCGTGCGCCGTGACCCTGAGAAGCCGAGCCTTTGGGGTGAGTCTGCATCGGTTCTGATGAAAAGCCACTAGTTTGGGCCCAATAACACTGAAATTGACAGAAACACAGGAAAATACATGTACGGCGTGCGCCGTGACCCTGCCAGCGCAGCCGAGCCTTTTGGGTGAGTCTGCATCGGTTCTGATGAAAAGCCACTAGTTTGGGCCCAATAACACTGAAATTGATAGAAACACATGAAAATGCATGTACGGCGTGTGCCGTGACCCTGCGCAGCCGAGCCTTTGGGGTGAGTCTGCATCGGTTCTGATGAAAAGCCACTAGTTTGGGCCCAATAACACTGAAATTGACAGAAACACATGAAAATGCATGAACGGCGTGCGCCGTGACCCTGCCAGCGCAGCCGAGTCTTTTGGGTGAGTCTGCATCGGTTCTGATGAAAAGCCACTAGTTTGGGCCCAAAAACACTGAAATTGACAGAAACACATGAAAATACATGTACGGCGTGCGCCGTGACCCTGCCAGTGCAGCCGAGCCTTCTGGGTGAGTCTGCATCGGTTCTGATGAAAAGCCACTAGCTTGGGCCCAATAACACTGAAATTGACAGAAACACATGAAAATGCATGTACGGCGTGCGCCGTGACCCTGCCAGCGCAGCCGAGCCTTTTGGGTGAGTCTGCATCGGTTCTGATGAAAAGCGACTGGTTTGGGCCCAATAACACTGAAATTGACAGAAACACATAAAAATGCATGTATGGCGTGCGCCGTGACCCTGCCAGCGCAGCCGAGCCTTTTGGGTGAGTCTGCATCGGTTCTGATGAAAAGCGACTGGTTTGGGCCCAATAACACTGAAATTGACAGAAACACATGAAAATGCATGTACGGCGTGCGCCGTTACCCTGCGCAGCCGAGCCTTTGGGGTGAGTCTGCATCGGTTCTGATGAAAAGCGACTGGTTTGGGCCCAATAACACTGAAATTGACAGAAACACATGAAAATCCATGTACGGCGTGCGCCGTCACCCTGCCAGCGCAGCCGAGCCTTTAGGGTGAGTCTGCATCGGTTCTGATGAAAAGCCACTAGTTTGGGCCCAAAAACACTGAAATTGACAGAAACACATGAAAATGCATGTACGGTGTGGGCTGTGACCCTGCCAGCGCAGCCGAGCCTTTTGGGTGAGTCTGCATCGGTTCTGATCAAAATCCACTAGATTGGGCCCAATAACACTGAAATTGAGAGAAACACATGAAAATGCATGTACGGCGTGCGTCGTGACCCTGCGCAGCCGAGCCTTTGGGGTGAGTCTGCATCGGTTCTGATGAAAAGCCACTAGTTTGGGCCCAATGACACTGAAATTGACAGAAACACATGAAAATGCATGTACGGCGTGCGCCGTGACCCTGCCAGCGCAGCCGAGCCTTTTGGGCGAGTCTGCATCGGTTCTGATGAAAAGCCACTAGTTTGGGCCCAATAACACTGAAATTGACAGAAACACATGAAAATGCATGTACGGCGTGCGCCGTGACCCTGCCAGCGCAGCCGAGCCTTTTGGGCGAGTCTGCATCGGTTCTGATGAAAAGCGACTGGTTTGGGCCCAATAACACTGAAATTGACAGAAACACATGAAAATACATGTACGGCGTGCGCCGTGACCCTGCCAGAGCAGCCGAGCCTTTTGGGTGAGTCTGCATCGGTTCTGATGAAAAGCCACTAGTTTGGGCCCAATAACACTGAAATTGACAGAAACACATGAAAATGCATGTACGGCGTGCGCCGTGACCCTGCGCAGCCGAGCCTTTGGGGTGAGTCTGCATCGGTTCTGATGAAAAGCGACTGGTTTGGGCCCAATAACACTGAAATTGACAGAAACACATGAAAATCCATGTACGGCGTGCGCCGTGACCCTGCCAGCGCAGCCGAGCCTTTAGGGTGAGTCTGCATCGGTTCTGATGAAAAGCCACTAGTTTGGGCCCAAAAACACTGAAATTGACAGAAACACATGAAAATGCATGTACGGTGTGGGCTGTGACCCTGCCAGCGCAGCCGAGCCTTTTGGGTGAGTCTGCATCGGTTCTGATCAAAATCCACTAGTTTGGGCCCAATAACACTGAAATTGACAGAAACACATGAAAATGCATGTACGGCGTGCGCCGTGACCCTGCGCAGCAGAGCCTTTGGGGTGAGTCTGCATCGGTTCTGATGAAAAACCACTAGTTTGGGCCCAATAACACTGAAATTGACAGAAACACATGAAAATGCATGTACGGCGTGCGCCGTTACCCTGCGCAGCCGAGCCTTTGGGGTGAGTCTGCATCGGTTCTGATGAAAAGCGACTGGTTTGGGCCCAATAACACTGAAATTGACAGAAACACATGAAAATCCATGTACGGCGTGCGCCGTCACCCTGCCAGCGCAGCCGAGCCTTTAGGGTGAGTCTGCATCGGTTCTGATGAAAAGCCACTAGTTTGGGCCCAAAAACACTGAAATTGACAGAAACACATGAAAATGCATGTACGGTGTGGGCTGTGACCCTGCCAGCGCAGCCGAGCCTTTTGGGTGAGTCTGCATCGGTTCTGATCAAAATCCACTAGATTGGGCCCAATAACACTGAAATTGAGAGAAACACATGAAAATGCATGTACGGCGTGCGTCGTGACCCTGCGCAGCCGAGCCTTTGGGGTGAGTCTGCATCGGTTCTGATGAAAAGCCACTAGTTTGGGCCCAATAACACTGAAATTGAGAGACACACATGAAAATGCATGTACGGCTTGCGCCGTGACCCTGCCAGCGCAGCCGAGCCTTTGGGGTGAGTCTGCATCGGTTCTGATGAAAAGCGACTAGTTTGGGCCCAATAACACTGAAATTGACAGAAACACATGAAAATGCATGTACGGCGTGCGCCGAGACCCTGCCAGCGCAGCCGAGCCTTTTGGGTGAGTCTGCATCGGTTCTGATGAAAAGCCACTAGTTTGGGCCCAATAACACTGAAATTGACAGAAACACATGAAAATACATGTACGGCGTGCGCCGTGACCCTGCCAGCGCAGCCGAGCCTTTTGGGTGAGTCTGCATCGGTTCTGATGAAAAGCCACTAGTTTGGGCCCAGTAACACTGAATTTGACAGAAACACTTGAAAATGCATGTACGGCGTGCGCCGTGACCCTGCCAGCGCAGCCGAGCCTTTAGGGTGAATCTGCATCGGTTCTGATGAAAAGCCACTAGTTTGGGCCCAAAAACACTGAAATTGACAGAAACACATGAAAATGCATGTACGGCGTGCGCCGTGACCCTGCCAGCGCAGCCGAGCCTTTTGGGTGAGTCTGCATCGGTTCTGATGAAATGCCACTAGTTTGGGCCCAAAAACACTGAAATTGACAGAAACACATGAAAATGCATGTACGGCGTGCGTCGTGACCCTGCCAGCGCAGCCGAGCCTTTTGGGTGAGTCTGCATCGGTTCTGATGAAAAGCCACTAGTTTGGGCCCAATAACACTGAAATTGACAGAAACACATGAAAATACATGTACGGCGTGCGCCGTGACCCTGCCAGCGCAGCCGAGCCTTTTGGGTGAGTCTGCATCGGTTCTGATGAAAAGCCACTAGTTTGGGCCCAATAACACTGAAATTGATAGAAACACATGAAAATGCATGTACGGCGTGCGCCGTGACCCTGCCAGCGCAGCCGAGCCTTTAGGGTGAGTCTGCATCGGTTTTGATGAAAAGCCACTAGTTTGGGCCCAAAAACACTGAAATTGACAGAAACACATGAAAATGCATGTACGGTGTGGGCTGTGACCCTGCCAGCGCAGCCGAGCCTTTTGGGTGAGTCTGCATCGGTTCTGATCAAAATCCAGTAGTTTGGGCCCAATAACACTGAAATTGAAAGAAATACATGAAAATGCATGTACGGCGTGCGCCGTGACCCTGCGCAGCCGAGCCTTTGGGGTGAGTCTGCATCGGTTCTGATGAAAAACCATTAGTTTGGGCCCAATAACACTGAAATTGACAGAAACACATGAAAATACATGTACGGCGTGCGCCGTGACCCTGCCAGAGCAGCCGAGCCTTTTGGGTGAGTCTGCATCGGTTCTGATGAAAAGCCACTAGTTTGGGCCCAATAACACTGAAATTGATAGAAACACATGAAAATGCATGTACGGCGTGCGCCGTGACCCTGCGCAGCCGAGCCTTTGGGGTGAGTCTGCATCGGTTCTGATGAAAAGCCACTAGTTTGGGCCCAATAACACTGAAATTGACAGAAACACATGAAAATGCATGTACGGCGTGCGCCGTGACCCTGCCAGCGCAGCCGAGCCTTTTGGGTGAGTCTGCATCGCTTCTGATGAAAAGCCACTAGTTTGGGCCCAATGACACTGAAATTGACAGAAACACATGAAAATACATGTACGGCGTGCGCCGTGACCCTGCCAGCGCAGCCGAGCCTTTTGGGTGAGTCTGCATCGGTTCTGATGAAAAGCCACTAGTTTGGGCTCTATAACACTGAAATTGACAGAAACACATGAAAATGCATGTACGGCGTGCGCCGTGACCCTGCCAGCGCAGCCGAGCCTTTTGGGTGAGTCTGCATCGGTTCTGATGAAAAGCCACTAGTTTGGGCCCAATAACACTGAAATTGACAGAAACACATGAAAATACATGTACGGCGTGCGCCGTGACCCTGCCAGCGCAGCCGAGCCTTTTGGGTGAGTCTGCATCGCTTCTGATGAAAAGCCACTAGTTTGGGCCCAATAACACTGAAATTGACAGAAACACATGAAAATACATGTACGGCGTGCGCCGTGACCCTGCCAGCGCAGCCGAGCCTTTTGGGTGAGTCTGCATCGGTTCTGATGAAAAGCCACTAGTTTGGGCCCAATAACACTGAAATTGACAGAAACACATGAAAATGCATGTACGGCGTGCGCCGTGACCCTGCCAGCGCAGCCGAGCCTTTGGGGTGAGTCTGCATCGGTTCTGATGAAAAGCGACTGGTTTGGGCCCAATAACACTGAAATTGACAGAAACACATGAAAATCCATGTACGGCGTGCGCCGTGACCCTGCCAGCGCAGCCGAGCCTTTAGGGTGAGTCTGCATCGGTTCTGATGAAAAGCCACTAGTTTGGGCCCAAAAACACTGAAATTGACAGAAACACATGAAAATGCATGTACGGTGTGGGCTGTGACCCTGCCAGCGCAGCCGAGCCTTTTGGGTGAGTCTGCATCGGTTCTGATCAAAATCCACTAGTTTGGGCCCAATAACACTGAAATTGAGAGAAACACATGAAAATGCATGTACGGCGTGCGCCGTGACCCTGCGCAGCCGAGCCTTTGGGGTGAGTCTGCATCGGTTCTGATGAAAAGCGACTGGTTTGGGCCCAATAACACTGAAATTGACAGAAACACATGAAAATACATGTACGGCGTGCGCCGTGACCCTGCCAGAGCAGCCGAGCCTTTTGGGTGAGTCTGCATCGGTTCTGATGAAAAGCCACTAGTTTGGGCCCAATAACACTGAAATTGATAGAAACACATGAAAATGCATGTACGGCGTGCGCCGTGACCCTGCCAGCGCAGCCGAGCCTTTAGGGTGAGTCTGCATCGGTTCTGATGAAAAGCCACTAGTTTGGGCCCAAAAACACTGAAATTGACAGAAACACATGAAAATGCATGTACGGTGTGGGCTGTGACCCTGCCAGCGCAGCCGAGCCTTTTGGGTGAGTCTGCATCGGTTCTGATCAAAATCCAGTAGTTTGGGCCCAATAACACTGAAATTGAAAGAAATACATGAAAATGCATGTACGGCGTGCGCCGTGACCCTGCGCAGCCGAGCCTTTGGGGTGAGTCTGCATCGGTTCTGATGAAAAACCATTAGTTTGGGCCCAATAACACTGAAATTGACAGAAACACATGAAAATACATGTACGGCGTGCGCCGTGACCCTGCCAGAGCAGCCGAGCCTTTTGGGTGAGTCTGCATCGGTTCTGATGAAAAGCCACTAGTTTGGGCCCAATAACACTGAAATTGATAGAAACACATGAAAATGCATGTACGGCGTGCGCCGTGACCCTGCGCAGCCGAGCCTTTGGGGTGAGTCTGCATCGGTTCTGATGAAAAGCCACTAGTTTGGGCCCAATAACACTGAAATTGACAGAAACACATGAAAATGCATGTACGGCGTGCGCCGTGACCCTGCCAGCGCAGCCGAGCCTTTTGGGTGAGTCTGCATCGGTTCTGATGAAAAGCCACTAGTTTGGGCCCAATGACACTGAAATTGACAGAAACACATGAAAATGCATGTACGGCGTGCGCCGTGACCCTGCCAGCGCAGCCGAGCCTTTTGGGTGAGTCTGCATCGCTTCTGATGAAAAGCCACTAGTTTGGGCCCAATAACACTGAAATTGACAGAAACACATGAAAATACATGTACGGCGTGCGCCGTGACCCTGCCAGCGCAGCCGAGCCTTTTGGGTGAGTCTGCATCGGTTCTGATGAAAAGCCACTAGTTTGGGCCCAATAACACTGAAATTGACAGAAACACATGAAAATGCATGTACGGCGTGCGCCGTGACCCTGCCAGCGCAGCCGAGCCTTTGGGGTGAGTCTGCATCGGTTCTGATGAAAAGCGACTGGTTTGGGCCCAATAACACTGAAATTGACAGAAACACATGAAAATCCATGTACGGCGTGCGCCGTGACCCTGCCAGCGCAGCCGAGCCTTTAGGGTGAGTCTGCATCGGTTCTGATGAAAAGCCACTAGTTTGGGCCCAAAAACACTGAAATTGACAGAAACACATGAAAATGCATGTACGGTGTGGGCTGTGACCCTGCCAGCGCAGCCGAGCCTTTTGGGTGAGTCTGCATCGGTTCTGATCAAAATCCACTAGTTTGGGCCCAATAACACTGAAATTGAGAGAAACACATGAAAATGCATGTACGGCGTGCGCCGTGACCCTGCGCAGCCGAGCCTTTGGGGTGAGTCTGCATCGGTTCTGATGAAAAGCCACTAGTTTGGGCCCAATAACACTGAAATTGAGAGACACACATGAAAATGCATGTACGGCGTGCGCCGTGACCCTGCCAGCGCAGCCGAGCCTTTGGGGTGAGTCTGCATCGGTTCTGATGAAAAGCCACTAGTTTGGGCCCAAAAACACTGAAATTGACAGAAACACATGAAAATGCATGTACGGCGTGCGTCGTGACCCTGCCAGCGCAGCCGAGCGTTTTGGGTGAGTCTGCATCGGTTCTGATGAAAAGCCACTAGTTTGGGCCCAATAACACTGAAATTGACAGAAACACATGAAAATACATGTACGGCGTGCGCCGTGACCCTGCCAGCGCAGCCGAGCCTTTTGGGTGAGTCTGCATCGGTTCTGATGAAAAGCCACTAGTTTGGGCTCTATAACACTGAAATTGACAGAAACACATGAAAATGCATGTACGGCGTGCGCCGTGACCCTGCCAGCGCAGCCGAGCCTTTTGGGTGAGTCTGCATCGGTTCTGATGAAAAGCCACTAGTTTGGGCCCAATAACACTGAAATTGACAGAAACACATGAAAATGCATGTACGGCGTGCGCCGTGACCCTGCCAGCGCAGCCGAGCCTTTTGGGTGAGTCTGCATCGGTTCTGATGAAAAAGCCACTAGTTTTGGGCCCAATAACACTGAAATTGAGAGAAACACATGAAAATGCTTGTACGGCGTGCGCCGTGACCCTGGCCAGCGCAGCCGAGCCTTTTGGGTGAGTCTGCATCGGTTCTGATGAAAAGCCACTAGTTTGGGCCCAATGACACTGAAATTGACAGAAACACATGAAAATGCATGTACGGCGTGCGCCGTGACCCTGCCAGCGCAGCCGAGCCTTTTGGGTGAGTCTGCATCGCTTCTGATCAAAATCCACTAGTTTGGGCCCAATAACACTGAAATTGAGAGAAACACATGAAAATGCATGTACGGCGTGCGCCGTGACCCTGCGCAGCCGAGCCTTTGGGGTGAGTCTGCATCGGTTCTGATGAAAAACCACTAGTTTGGGCCCAATAACACTGAAATTGACAGAAACACATGAAAATGCATGTACGGCCTGCGCCGTGACCCTGCCAGAGCAGCCGAGCCTTTTGGGTGAGTCTGCATCGGTTCTGATGAAAAACCACTAGTTTGGGCCCAATAACACTGAAATTGATAGAAACACATGAAAATGCATGTACGGCGTGCGCCGTGACCCTGCGCAGCCGAGCCTTTGGGGTGAGTCTGCATCGGTTCTGATGAAAAGCCACTAGTTTGGGCCCAATAACACTGAAATTGACAGAAACACATGAAAATGCATGTACGGCGTGCGCCGTGATCCTGAGCAGCCGAGCCTTTGGGGTGAGTCTGCATCGGTTCTGATGAAAAGCCATTAGTTTGGGCCCAAAAACACTGAAATCGACAGAAACACATGAAAATGCATGTACGGCGTGCGCCGTGACCCTGCCAGCGCAGCCGAGCCTTTTGGGTGAGTCTGCATCGGTTCTGATGAAAAGCCACTAGTTTGGGCCCAAAAACACTGAAATTGACAGAAACACATGAAAATACATGTACGGCGTGCGCCGTGACCCTGCCAGCGCAGCCGAGCCTTTTGGGTGAGTCTGCATCGGTTCTGATGAAAAGCCACTAATTTGGGCCCAATAACACTGAAATTGACAGAAACACATGAAAATGCATGTACGGCGTGCGCCGTGACCCTGCCAGCGCAGATGAGCCTTTTGGGTGAGTCTGCATCGGTTCTGATGAAAAGCCACTGGTTTGGGCCCAATAACACTGAAATTGACAGAAACACATGAAAATGCATGTACGGCGTGCGCCGTGACCCTGCCAGCGCAGCCGAGCTTTTTGGGTGAGTCTGCATCGGTTCTGATGAAAAGCCACTAGTTTGGGCCCAATAACACTGAAATTGACAGAAACACATGAAAATGCATGTACGGCGTGCGCCGTGACCCTGCCAGCGCAGCCGAGCCTTTTGGGTGAGTCTGCATCGCTTCTGATGAAAAGCCACTAGTTTGGGCCCAATAACACTGAAATTGACAGAAACACATGAAAATACATGTACGGCGTGCGCCATGACCCTGCCAGCGCAACCGAGCCTTTTGGGTGAGTCTGCATCGGTTCTGATGAAAAGCCACTAGTTTGGGCCCAATAACACTGAAATTGACAGAAACACATGAAAATGCATGTACGGCGTGCGCCGTGACCCTACCAGCGCAGCAGAGCCTTTTGGGTGAGTCTGCATCGGTTCTGATGAAAAGCCACTAGTTTGGGCCCAATAACACTGAAATTGACAGAAACACATGAAAATGCATGTACGGCGTGCGCCGTGACCCTGCCAGCGCAGCCGAGCCTTTTGGGTGAGTCTGCATCGGTTCTGATGAAAAGCGACTGGTTTGGGCCCAATAACACTGAAATTGACAGAAACACATGAAAATGCATGTACGGCATGCGCCGTGACCCTGCCAGCGCAGCCGAGCCTTTTGGGTGAGTCTGCATCGGTTCTGATGAAAAGCCATTGGTTTGGGCCCAATAACACTGAAATTGACAGAAACACATGAAAATGCATGTACGGCGTGCGCCGTGACCCTGCGCAGCCGAGCCTTTGGGGTGATTCTGCATCAGTTCTGATGAAAAGCCACTAGTTTGGGCCCAATAACACTGAAATTGACAGAAACACATGAAAATGCATGTACGGCGTGCGCCGTGACCCTGCCAGCACAGCCGAGCCTATTGGGTGAGTCTGCATCGGTTCTGATGAAAAGCCACTAGTTTGGGCCCAATAACACTGAAATTGACAGAAACACATGAAAATGCATGTACGGTGTGCGCCGTGACCCTGCCAGCGCAGCTGAGCTTTTTGGGTGAGTCTGCATCAGTTCTGATGAAAAGCCACTAGTTTGGGCCCAATAACACTGAAATTGACAGAAACACATGAAAATGCATGTACGGCGTGCGCCGTGACCCTACCAGCGCAGCAGAGCCTTTTGGGTGAGTCTGCATCGGTTCTGATGAAAAGCCACTAGTTTGGGCCCAATAACACTGAAATTGACAGAAACACATGAAAATGCATGTACGGCGTGCGCCGTGACCCTGCCAGCGCAGCCGAGCCTTTTGGGTGAGTCTGCATCGGTTCTGATGAAAAGCGACTGGTTTGGGCCCAATAACACTGAAATTGACAGAAACACATGAAAATGCATGTACGGCGTGCGCCGTGACCCTGCCAGCGCAGCCAAGCCTTTTGGGTGAGTCTGCATCGGTTCTGATGAAAAGCGACTGGTTTGGGCCCAATAACACTGAAATTGACAGAAACACATGAAAATGCATGTACGGCGTGCGCCATGACCCTGTGCAGCCGAGCCTTTGGGGTGAGTCTGCATCGGTTCTGATGAAAAGCCACTAGTTTGGGCCCAATAACACTGAAATTGACAGAAACACATGAAAATGCATGTACGGTGTGCGCTATGACCCTGCCAGCGCAGCTGAGCTTTTTGGGTGAGTCTGCATCGGTTCTGATGAAAAGCCACTAGTTTGGGCCCAATAACACTGAAATTGACAGAAACACATGAAAATGCATGTACGGCGTGCGCCGTGACCCTACCAGCGCAGCAGAGCCTTTTGGGTGAGTCTGCATCGGTTCTGATGAAAAGCCACTAGTTTGGGCCCAATAACACTGAAATTGACAGAAACACATGAAAATGCATGTACGGCGTGCGCCGTGACCCTGCCAGCGCAGCCGAGCCTTTTGGTGAGTCTGCATCGGTTCTGATGAAAAGCCACTAGTTTGGGCCCAATAACACTGAAATTGACAGAAACACATGAAAATGCATGTACGGCGTGCGCCGTGATCCTGCGCAGCCGAGCCTTTTGGGTGAGTCTGCATCGGTTCTCATGAAAAGCCACTAGTTTGGGCCCAAAAACACTGAAATTGACAGAAACACATGAAAATGCATGTACGGCGTGCGCCATGACCCTGCCAGCGCAGCCGAGCCTTTAGGGTGAGTCTGCATCGGTTCTGATGAAAAGCCTCTAGTTTGGGCCCAAAAACACTGAAATTGACAGAAACACATGAAAATGCATGTACGGCGTGCGCCGTGACCCTGCCAGCGCTGCCGAGCCTTTTGGGTGAGTCTGCATCGGTTCTGATGAAAAGCCACTAGTTTGGGCCCAAAAACACTGAAATTGACAGAAACACATGAAAATACATGTACGGCGTGCGCCGTGACCCTGCCAGCGCAGCCGAGCCTTTTGGGTGAGTCTGCATCGGTTCTGATGAAAAGCCACTAGTTTGGGCCCAATAACACTGAAATTGACAGAAACACATGAAAATGCATGTACAGCATGCGCCGTGATCCTGCGCAGCCGAGCCTTTTGGGTGAGTCTGCATCGGTTCTGATGAAAAGCCACTAGTTTGGGCCCAATAACACTGAAATTGACAGAAACACATGAAAATGCATGTACGGCGTGCGCCGTGACCCTGCCAGCGCAGCCGAGCCTTTGGGGTGAGTCTGCATCGGTTCTGATGAAAAGCCACTAGTTTGGGCCCAATAACACTGAAATTGACAGAAACACATGAAAATACATGTACGGCGTGCGTCGTGACCCTGCCAGCGCAGCCGAGCCTTTTGGGTGAGTCTGCATCGGTTCTGATGAAAAGCCACTAGTTTGGGCCCAAAAACACTGAAGTTGACAGAAACACATGAAAATGCATGTACGGCATGCGCCGTGATCCTGCGCAGCCGAGCCTTTGGGGTGAGTCTGCATCGGTTCTGATGAAAAGCCACTAGTTTGGGCCCAATAACACTGAAATTGACAGAAACACATGAAAATGCATGTACAGCATGCGCCGTGATCCTGCGCAGCCGAGCCTTTTGGGTGAGTCTGCATCGGTTCTGATGAAAAGCCACTAGTTTGGGCCCAATAACACTGAAATTGACAGAAACACATGAAAATGCATGTACGGCGTGCGCCGTGACCCTGCCAGCGCAGCCGAGCCTTTGGGGTGAGTCTGCATCGGTTCTGATGAAAAGTCACTAGTTTGGGCCCAATAACACTGAAATTGACAGAAACACATGAAAATACATGTACGGCGTGCGTCGTCACCCTGCCAGCGCAGCCGAGCCTTTTGGGTGAGTCTGCATCGGTTCTGATGAAAAGCCACTAGTTTGGGCCCAAAAACACTGAAGTTGACAGAAACACATGAAAATGCATGTACGGCATGCGCCGTGATCCTGCGCAGCCGAGCCTTTGGGGTGAGTCTGCATCGGTTCTGATGAAAAGCCACTAGTTTGGGCCCAATAACACTGAAATTGACAGAAACACATGAAAATACATGTACGGCGTGCGCCGTGACCCTGCCAGCGCAGCCGAGCCTTTTGGGTGAGTCTGCATCGGTTCTGATGAAAAGCCACTAGTTTGGGCCCAAAAACACTGAAGTTGACAGAAACACATGAAAATGCATGTACGGCATGCGCCGTGATCCTGCGCAGCCGAGCCTTTGGGGTGAGTCTGCATCGGTTCTGATGAAAAGCCACTAGTTTGGGCCCAATAACACTGAAATTGACAGAAACACATGAAAATGCATGTACGGCGTGCGCCGTGACCCTGCCAGCGCAGCCGAGCCTTTGGGGTGAGTCTGCATCGGTTCTGATGAAAAGCGACTAGTTTGGGCCCAATAACACTGAAATTGATAGAAACACATGAAAATGCATGTACGGCGTGCGCCGTGACCCTGCGCAGCCGAGCCTTTGGGGTGAGCCTGCATCGGTTCTGATGAAAAGCCACTAATTTGGGCCCAATAACACTGAAATTGATAGAAACACATGAAAATGCATGTACGGCGTGCGCCGTGACCCTGCGCAGCCGAGCCTTTGGGGTGAGTCTGCATCGGTTCTGATGAAAAGCCACTAGTTTGGGCCCAATAACACTGAAATTGAGAGAAACACATGAAAATGCATGTACGGCGTGCGCCGTGACCCTGCCAGCGCAGCCGAGCCTTTTGGGTGAGTCTGCATCGGTTCTGATGAAAAGCCACTAGTTTGGGCCCAATAACTCTGAAATTGACAGAAACGCATGAAAATGCATGTACGGCGTGCGCCGTGATCCTGCGCAGCCGAGCCTTTGGGGTGAGTCTGCATCGGTTCTGATGAAAAGCCACTAGTTTGGGCCCAATAACACTGAAATTGACAGAAACACATGAAAATGCATGTACAGCATGCGCCGTGATCCTGCGCAGCCGAGCCTTTTGGGTGAGTCTGCATCGGTTCTGATGAAAAGCCACTAGTTTGGGCCCAATAACACTGAAATTGACTGAAACACATGAAAATGCATGTACGGCGTGCGCCGTGACCCTGCCAGCGCAGCCGAGCCTTTGGGGTGAGTCTGCATCGGTTCTGATGAAAAGCCACTAGTTTGGGCCCAATAACACTGAAATTGACAGAAACACATGAAAATGCATGTACGGCGTGCGCCGTGACCCTGCCAGCGCAGCCGAACCTTTGGGGTGAGTCTGCATCGGTTCTGATGAAAAGCGACTAGTTTGGGCCCAATAACACTGAAATTGATAGAAACACATGAAAATGCATGTACGGCGTGCGCCGTGACCCTGCGCAGCCGAGCCTTTGGGGTGAGTCTGCATCGGTTCTGATGAAAAGCCACTAGTTTGGGCCCAATAACACTGAAATTGATAGAAACACATGAAAATGCATGTACTGCATGCGCCGTGATCCTGCGCAGCCGAGCCTTTGGGGTGAGTCTGCATCGGTTCTGATGAAAAGCCACTAGTTTGGGCCCAATAACACTGAAATTGACAGAAACACATGAAAATGCATGTACGGCGTGCGCCGTGACCCTGCCAGCGCAGCCGAACCTTTGGGGTGAGTCTGCATCGGTTCTGATGAAAAGCGACTAGTTTGGGCCCAATAACACTGAAATTGATAGAAACACATGAAAATGCATGTACGGCGTGCGCCGTGACCCTGCGCAGCCGAGCCTTTGGGGTGAGTCTGCATCGGTTCTGATGAAAAGCCACTAGTTTCGGCCCAATAACACTGAAATTGATAGAAACACATGAAAATGCATGTACGGCATGCGCCGTGATCCTGCGCAGCCGAGCCTTTGGGGTGAGTCTGCATCGGTTCTGATGAAAAGCCACTAGTTTGGGCCCAATAACACTGAAATTGACAGAAACACATGAAAATGCATGTACGGCGTGCGCCGTGACCCTGCCAGCGCAGCCGAGCCTTTGGGGTGAGTCTGCATCGGTTCTGATGAAAAGCGACTAGTTTGGGCCCAATAACACTGAAATTGACAGAAACACATGAAAATGCATGTACGGCGTGCGCCGTGACCCTGCCAGCGCAGCCGAGCCTTTTGGGTAAGTCTGCATCGGTTCTGATGAAAAGCCACTAGTTTGGGCCCAATAACACTGAAATTGACAGAAACACATGAAAATGCATGTACAGCATGCGCCGTGATCCTGCGCAGCAGAGCCTTTTGGGTGAGTCTGCATCGGTTCTGATGAAAAGCCACTAGTTTGGGCCCAATAACACTGAAATTGACAGAAACACATGAAAATGCATGTACGGCGTGCGCCGTGACCCTGCCAGCGCAGCCGAGCCTTTGGGGTGAGTCTGCATCGGTTCTGATGAAAAGCCACTAGTTTGGGCCCAATAACACTGAAATTGACAGAAACACATGAAAATACATGTACGGCGTGCGTCGTGACCCTGCCAGCGCAGCCGAGCCTTTTGGGTGAGTCTGCATCGATTCTGATGAAAAGCCACTAGTTTGGGCCCAAAAACACTGAAGTTGACAGAAACACATGAAAATGCATGTACGGCATGCGCCGTGATCCTGCGCAGCAGAGCCTTTGGGGTGAGTCTGCATCGGTTCTGATGAAAAGCCACTAGTTTGGGCCCAATAACACTGAAATTGACAGAAACACATGAAAATGCATGTACGGCGTGCGTCGTGACCCTGCCAGCGCAGCCGAGCCTTTTGGGTGAGTCTGCATCGGTTCTGATGAAAAGCCACTAGTTTGGGCCCAAAAACACTGAAGTTGACAGAAACACATGAAAATGCATGTACGGCATGCGCCGTGATCCTGCGCAGCCGAGCCTTTGGGGTGAGTCTGCATCGGTTCTGATGAAAAGCCACTAGTTTGGGCCCAATAACACTGAAATTGACAGAAACACATGAAAATGCATGTACGGCGTGCGCCGTGACCCTGCGCAGCCGAGCCTTTGGGGTGAGCCTGCATCGGTTCTGATGAAAAGCCACTAGTTTGGGCCCAATAACACTGAAATTGATAGAAACACATGAAAATGCATGTACGGCGTGCGCCGTGACCCTGCGCAGCCGAGCCTTTGGGGTGAGTCTGCATCGGTTCTGATGAAAAGCCACTAGTTTGGGCCCAATAACACTGAAATTGAGAGAAACACATGAAAATGCATGTACGGCGTGCGCCGTGACCCTGCCAGCGCAGCCGAGCCTTTTGGGTGAGTCTGCATCGGTTCTGATGAAAAGCCACTAGTTTGGGCCCAATAACTCTGAAATTGACAGAAACGCATGAAAATGCATGTACGGCGTGCGCCGTGATCCTGCGCAGCCGAGCCTTTGGGGTGAGTCTGCATCGGTTCTGATGAAAAGCCACTAGTTTGGGCCCAATAACACTGAAATTGACAGAAACACATGAAAATGCATGTACGGCGTGCGCCGTGACCCTGCCAGCGCATCCGAACCTTTGGGGTGAGTCTGCATCGGTTCTGATGAAAAGCGAGTAGTTTGGGCCCAATAACACTGAAATTGATAGAAACACATGAAAATGCATGTACGGCGTGCGCCGTGACCCTGCGCAGCCGAGCCTTTGGGGTGAGTCTGCATCGGTTCTGATGAAAAGCCACTAGTTTGGGCCCAATAACACTGAAATTGATAGAAACACATGAAAATGCATGTACGGCATGCGCCGTGATCCTGCGCAGCCGAGCCTTTGGGGTGAGTCTGCATCGGTTCTGATGAAAAGCCACTAGTTTGGGCCCAATAACACTGAAATTGACAGAAACACATGAAAATGCATGTACGGCGTGCGCCGTGACCCTGCCAGCGCAGCCGAGCCTTTGGGGTGAGTCTGCATCGGTTCTGATGAAAAGCGACTAATTTGGGCCCAATAACACTGAAATTGACAGAAACACATGAAAATGCATGTACGGCGTGCGCCGTGACCCTGCCAGCGCAGCCGAGCCTTTTGGGTGAGCCTGCATCGGTTCTGATGAAAAGCCACTAGTTTGGGCCCAATAACACTGAAATTGACAGAAACACATGAAAATGCAAGTACAGCATGCGCCGTGATCCTGCGCAGCCGAGCCTTTTGGGTGAGTCTGCATCGGTTCTGATGAAAAGCCACTAGTTTGGGCCCAATAACACTGAAATTGACAGAAACACATGAAAATGCATGTACGGCGTGCGCCGTGACCCTGCCAGCGCAGCCGAGCCTTTGGGGTGAGTCTGCATCGGTTCTGATGAAAAGCCACTAGTTTGGGCCCAATAACACTGAAATTGACAGAAACACATGAAAATACATGTACGGCGTGCGTCGTGACCCTGCCAGCGCAGCCGAGCCTTTTGGGTGAGTCTGCATCGGTTCTGATGAAAAGCCACTAGTTTGGGCCCAAAAACACTGAAGTTGACAGAAACACATGAAAATGCATGTACGGCATGCGCCGTGATCCTGCGCAGCAGAGCCTTTGGGGTGAGTCTGCATCGGTTCTGATGAAAAGCCACTAGTTTGGGCCCAATAACACTGAAATTGACAGAAACACATGAAAATGCATGTACGGCGTGCGCTTTGACCCTGCCAGAGCAGCCGAGCCTTTTGGGTGAGTCTGCATCGGTTCTGATGAAAAGCCACTAGTTTGGGCCCAAAAACACTGAAATTGACAGAAACACATGAAAATGCATGTACGGCGTGCGCCGTGACCCTGCCAGCGCAGCCGAGCCTTTTGGGTGAGTCTGCATCGGTTCTGATGAAAAGCCACTAGTTTGGGCCCAATAACACTGAAATTGACAAAAACACATGAAAATGCATGTACGGCGTGCGCCGTGACCCTGCCAGCGCAGCCGAGCCTTTTGGGTGAGTCTGCATCGGTTCTGATGAAAAGCCACTAGTTTGGGCCCAAAAACACTGAAATTGACAGAAACACATGAAAATGCATGTACGGCATGCGCCGTGATCCTGCGCAGCCGAGCCTTTGGGGTGAGTCTGCATCGGTTCTGATGAAAAGCCACTAGTTTGGGCCCAATAACACTGAAATTGACAGAAACACATGAAAATGCATGTACGGCGTGCGCCGTGACCCTGCCAGCGCAGCCGAGCCTTTGGGGTGAGTCTGCATCGGTTCTGATGAAAAGCGACTAGTTTGGGCCCAATAACACTGAAATTGATAGAAACACATGAAAATGCATGTACGGCGTGCGCCGTGACCCTGCGCAGCCGAGCCTTTGGGGTGAGTCTGCATCGGTTCTGATGAAAAGCCACTAGTTTGGGCCCAATAACACTGAAATTGATAGAAACACATGAAAATGCATGTACGGCGTGCGCCGTGACCCTGCGCAGCCGAGCCTTTGGGGTGAGTCTGCATCGGTTCTGATGAAAAGCCACTAGTTTGGGCCCAATAACAGTGAAATTGACAGAAACACATGAAAATGCATGTACGGCGTGCGCCGTGACCCTGCCAGCGCAGCCGAGCCTTTTGGGTGCGCCCAAGCCTTTTGGGTGAGTCTGCATCGGTTCTGATGAAAAGCCACTAGTTTGGGCCCAATAACACTGAAATTGACAGAAACACATGAAAATACATTTACGGTGTGCGCTTTGACCCTGCCAGCGCAGCCGAGCCTTTGGGGTGAGTCTGCATCGGTTCTGATGAAAAGCCACTAGTTTGGGCCCAATAACACTGAAATTGAGAGAAACACATGAAAATGCATGTACGGCGTGCGCCGTGACCCTGCCAGCGCAGCCGAGCCTTTTGGGTGAGTCTGCATCGGTTCTGATGAAAAGCCACTAGTTTGGGCCCAATAACACTGAAATTGACAGAAACACATGAAAATGCATGTACGGCGTGCGCCGTGACCCTGCGCAGCCGAGCCTTTTGGGTGAGTCTGCATCGGTTCTGATGAAAAGCCACTAGTTTGGGCCGAAAAACACTGAAATTGACAGAAACACATGAAAATGCATGTACGGCGTGCGCCGTGACCCTGCCAGTGCAGCCGAGCCTTTTGGGTGAGTCTGCATCGGTTCTGATGAAAAGCCACTAGTTTGGGCCCAATAACACTGAAATCGACAGAAACACATGAAAATACATTTACGGCGTGCGCTTTGACCCTGCCAGCGCAGCCGAGCCTTTTGGGTGAGTCTGCATCGGTTCTGATGAAAAGCCACTAGTTTGGGCCCAAAAACACCGAAATTGACAGAAACACATGAAAATGCATGTACGGCGTGCGCCGTGACCCTGCCAGCGCAGCCGAGCCTTTTGGTTGAGTCTGTATCGGTTCTGATGAAAAGCCACTAGTTTGGGCCCAATAACACTGAAATTGACAGAAACACATGAAAATACATGTACGGCGTGCGCCGTGACCCTGCCAGCGCAGCCGAGCCTTTTGGGTGAGTCTGCATCGGTTCTGATGAAAAGCCACTAGTTTGGGCCCAATAACACTGAAATTGACAGAAACACATGAAAATGCATGTACGGCGTGCGCCGTGACCCTGCCAGCGCAGCCGAGCCTTTTGGGTGAGTCTGCATCGGTTCTGATGAAAAGCCACTAGTTTGGGCCCAATAACACTGAAATTGATAGAAACACATGAAAATGCATGTACGGCGTGTGCCGTGACCCTGCGCAGCCGAGCCTTTGGGGTGAGTCTGCATCGGTTCTGATGAAAAGCCACTAGTTTGGGCCCAATAACACTGAAATTGATAGAAACACATGAAAATGCATGTACGGCGTGCGCCGTGACCCTGCGCAGCCGAGCCTTTGGGGTGAGTCTGCATCGGTTCTGATGAAAAGCCACTAGTTTGGGCCCAATAACACTGAAATTGACAGAAACACATGAAAATGCATGTACGGCGTGCGCCGTGACCCTGCGCAGCCGAGCCTTTTGGGTGAGTCTGCATCGGTTCTGTTGAAAAGCCACTAGTTTGGGCCGAAAAACACTGAAATTGACAGAAACACATGAAAATGCATGTACGGCGTGCGCTGTGACCCTGCCAGTGCAGCCGAACCTTTTGGGTGAGTCTGCATCGGTTCTGATGAAAAGCCACTAGTTTGGGCCCAATAACACTGAAATCGACAGAAACACATGAAAATACATTTACGGCGTGCGCTTTGACCCTGCCAGCGCAGCCGAGCCTTTTGGGTGAGTCTGCATCGGTTCTGATGAAAAGCCACTAGTTTGGGCCCAAAAACACTGAAATTGACAGAAACACATGAAAATGCATGTACGGCGTGCGCCGTGACCCTGCCAGCGCAGCCGAGCCTTTTGGGTGAGTCTGCATCGGTTCTGATGAAAAGCCACTAGTTTGGGCCCAATAACACTGAAATTGACAGAAACACATGAAAATACATGTACGGCGTGCGCCGTGACCCTGCCAGCGCAGCCGAGCCTTTTGGGTGAGTCTGCATCGGTTCTGATGAAAAGCCACTAGTGTGGGCCCAATAACACTGAAATTGACAGAAACACATGAAAATGCATGTACGGCGTGCGCCGTGACCCTGCCAGCGCAGCCGAGCCTTTTGGGTGAGTCTGCATCGGTTCTGATGAAAAGCCACTAGTTTGGGCCCAAAAACACTGAAATTGATAGAAACACATGAAAATGCATGTACGGCGTGCGCCGTGACCGTGCTCAGCCGAGCCTTTGGGGTGAGTCTGCATCGGTTCTGATGAAAAGCCACTAGTTTGGGCCCAATAACACTGAAATTGATAGAAACACATGAAAATGCATGTACGGCGTGCGCCGTGACCCTGCGCAGCCGAGCCTTTGGGGTGAGTCTGCATCGGTTTCTGATGAAAAGCCACTAGTTTGGGCCCAATAACACTGAAATTGAGAGAAACACATGAAAATGCATGTACGGCGTGCGCCGTGACCCTGCCAGCGCAGCCGAGCCTTTTGGGTGAGTCTGCATCGGTTCTGATGAAAAGCCACTAGTTTGGGCCCAATAACACTGAAATTGAGAGAAACACATGAAAATGCATGTACGGCGTGCGCCGTGACCCTGCGCAGCCGAGCCTTTTGGGTGAGTCTGCATCGGTTCTGATGAAAAGCCACTAGTTTGGGCCCAATAACACTGAAATTGACAGAAACACATGAAAATGCATGTACGGCATGCGCCGTGACCCTGCCAGCGCAGCCGAGCCTTTTGGGTGAGTCTGCATCGGTTCTGATGAAAAGCCACTAGTTTGGGCCCAATAACACTGAAATTGACAGAAACACATGAAAATGCATGTACGGCGTGCACCGTGACCCTGCGCAGCCGAGCCTTTGGGGTGAGTCTGCATCGGTTCTGATGAAAAGCCACTAGTTTGGGCCCAATAACACTGAAATTGAGAGAAACACATGTAAATGTATGTACGGCGTGCGCCGTGACCCTGCCAGCGCAGCCGAGCCTTTTGGGTGAGTCTGCATCGGTTCTGATGAAAAGCCACTAGTTTGGGCCCAAAAACACTGAAATTGACAGAAACACATGAAAATGCATGTAAGGCGTGCGCCGTGACCCTGCCAGCGCAGCCGAGCCTTTTGGGTGAGTCTGCATCGGTTCTGATGAAAAGCTACTAGTTTGGGCCCAATAACACTGAAATTGACAGAAACACATGAAAATACATATACGGCGTGCGCCGTGACCCTGCCAGCGCAGCCAAGCCTTTTGGGTGAGTCTGCATCGGTTCTGATGAAAAGCCACTAGTTTGGGCCGAAAAACATTGAAATTGACAGAAACACATGAAAATGCATGTACGGCGTGCGCCGTGACCCTGCCAGTGCAGCCGAGCCTTTTGGGTGAGTCTGCATCGGTTCTGATGAAAAGCCACTAGTTTGGGCCCAATAACACTGAAATCGACAGAAACACATGAAAATACATTTACGGCGTGCGCTTTGACCCTGCCAGCGCAGCCGAGCCTTTTGGGTGAGTCTGCATCGGTTCTGATGAAAAGCCACTAGTTTGGGCCCAAAAACACTGAAATTGACAGAAACACATGAAAATGCATGTACGGCGTGCGCCGTGACCCTGCCAGCGCAGCCGAGCCTTTTGGGTGAGTCTGCATCGGTTCTGATGAAAAGCCACTAGTTTGGGCCCAATAACACTGAAATTGACAGAAACACATGAAAATACATGTACGGCGTGCGCCGTGACCCTGCCAGCGCAGCCGAGCCTTTTGGGTGAGTCTGCATCGGTTCTGATGAAAAGCCACTAGTTTGGGCCCAATAACACTGAAATTGACAGAAACACATGAAAATGCATGTACGGCGTGCGCCGTGACCCTGCCAGCGCAGCCGAGCCTTTTGGGTGAGTCTGCATCGGTTCTGATGAAAAGCCACTAGTTTGGGCCCAAAAACACTGAAATTGATAGAAACACATGAAAATGCATGTACGGCGTGCGCCGTGACCCTGCGCAGCCGAGCCTTTGGGGTGAGTCTGCATCGGTTCTGATGAAAAGCCACTAGTTTGGGCCCAATAACACTGAAATTGATAGAAACACATGAAAATGCATGTACGGCGTGCGCCGTGACCCTGCGCAGCCGAGCCGTTGGGGTGAGTCTGCATCGGTTCTGATGAAAAGCCACTAGTTTGGGCCCAATAACACTGAAATTGAGAGAAACACATGAAAATGCATGTACGGCGTGCGCCGTGACCCTGCCAGCGCAGCCGAGCCTTTTGGGTGAGTCTGCATCGGTTCTGATGAAAAGCCACTAGTTTGGGCCCAATAACACTGAAATTGACAGAAACACATGAAAATGCATGTACAGCGTGCGCCGTGACCCTGCGCAGCCAAGCCTTTTGGGTGAGTCTGCATCGGTTCTGATGAAAAGCCACTAGTTTGGGCCCAATAACACTGAAATTGACAGAAACACATGAAAATGCATGTACGGCGTGCGCCGTGACCCTGCCAGCGCAGCCGAGCCTTTTGGGTGAGTCTGCATCGGTTCTGATGAAAAGCCACTAGTTTGGGCCCAATAACACTGAAATTGACAGAAACACATGAAAATGCATGTACGGCGTGCACCGTGACCCTGCGCAGCCGAGCCTTTGGGGTGAGTCTGCATCGGTTCTGATGAAAAGCCACTAGTTTGGGCCCAATAACACTGAAATTGAGAGAAACACATGTAAATGTATGTACGGCGTGCGCCGTGACCCTGCCAGCGCAGCCGAGCCTTTTGGGTGAGTCTGCATGGGTTCTGATGAAAAGCCACTAGTTTGGGCCCCATGACACTGAAATTGAGAGAAACACATGTAAATGCATGTACGGCGTGCGCCGTGACCCTGCCAGTGCAGCCGAGACTTTTGGGTGAGTCTGCATCGGTTCTGATGAAAAGCCACTAGTTTGGGCCCAACAACACTGAAATCGACAGAAACACATGAAAATACATTTACGGCGTGCGCTTTGACCCTGCCAGCGCAGCCGAGCCTTTTGGGTGAGTCTGCATCGGTTCTGATGAAAAGCCACTAGTTTGGGCCCAAAAACACTGAAATTGACAGAAACACATGAAAATGCATGTACGGCGTGCGCCGTGACCCTGCCAGCGCAGCCGAGCCTTTTGGTTGAGTCTGCATCGGTTCTGATGAAAAGCCATTAGTTTGGGCCCAATAACACTGAAATTGACAGAAACACATGAAAATACATGTACGGCGTGCGCCGTGACCCTGCCAGCGCAGCCGAGCCTTTTGGGTGAGTCTGCATCGGTTCTGATGAAAAGCCACTAGTTTGGGCCCAATAACACTGAAATTGACAGAAACACATGAAAATGCATGTACGGCGTGCGCCGTGACCCTGCCAGCGCAGCCGAGCCTTTTGGGTGAGTCTGCATCGGTTCTGATGAAAAGCCACTAGTTTGGGCCCAAAAACACTGAAATTGATAGAAACACATGAAAATGCATGTACGGCGTGCGCCGTGACCCTGCGCAGCCGAGCCTTTGGGGTGAGTCTGCATCGGTTCTGATGAAAAGCCACTAGTTTGGGCCCAATAACACTGAAATTGATAGAAACACATGAAAATGCATGTACGGCGTGCGCCGTGACCCTGCGCAGCCGAGCCTTTGGGGTGAGTCTGCATCGGTTCTGATGAAAAGCCACTAGTTTGGGCCCAATAACACTGAAATTGAGAGAAACACATGTAAATGTATGTACGGCGTGCGCCGTGACCCTGCCAGCGCAGCCGAACCTTTTGGGTGAGTCTGCATCGGTTCTGATGAAAAGCCACTAGTTTGGGCCCAAAAACACTGAAATTGACAGAAACACATGAAAATGCATGTAAGGCGTGCGCCGTGACCCTGCCAGCGCAGCCGAGCCTTTTGGGTGAGTCTGCATCGGTTCTGATGAAAAGCCACTAGTTTGGGCCCAATAACACTGAAATCGACAGAAACACATGAAAATACATTTACGGTGTGCTCTTTGACCCTGCCAGCGCAGCCGAGCCTTTTGGGTGAGTCTGCATCGGTTCTGATGAAAAGCCACTAGTTTGGGCCCAAAAACACTGAAATTGACAGAAACACATGAAAATGCATGTACGGCGTGCGCCGTGACCCTGCCAGCGCAGCCGAGCCTTTTGGGTGAGTCTGCATCGGTTCTGATGAAAAGCCACTAGTTTGGGCCCAATAACACTGAAATTGACAGAAACACATGACAATGCATGTACGGCGTGCACCGTGACCCTGCGCAGCCGAGCCTTTGGGGTGAGTCTGCATCGGTTCTGATGAAAAGCCACTAGTTTGGGCCCAATAACACTGAAATTGACAGAAACACATGTAAATGTATGTACGGCGTGCGCCGTGACCCTGCCAGCACAGCCGAGCCTTTTGGGTGAGTCTGCATCGGTTCTGATGAAAAGCCACTAGTTTGGGCCCAATAACACTGAAATCGACAGAAACACATGAAAATACATATACGGCGTGCGCTTTGACCCTGCCAGCGCAGCCGAGCCTTTTGGGTCAGTCTGCATCGGTTCTGATGAAAAGCCACTAGTTTGGGCCCAAAAACACTGAAATTGACAGAAACACATGAAAATGCATGTACGGCGTGCGCCGTGACCGTGCCAGCGCAGCCGAGCCTTTTGGTTGAGTCTGCATCGGTTCTGATGAAAAGCCACTAGTTTGGGCCCAATAACACTGAAATTGACAGAAACACATGAAAATGCATGTACGGCGTGCGCCGTGACCCTGCCAGCGCAGCCGAGCCTTTTGGGTGAGTCTGCATCGGTTCTGATGAAAAGCCACTAGTTTGGGCCCAAAAACACTGAAATTGATAGAAACACATGAAAATGCATGTACGGCGTGCGCCGTGACCCTGCGCAGCCGAGCCTTTGGGGTGAGTCTGCATCGGTTCTGATGAAAAGCCACTAGTTTGGGCCCAATAACACTGAAATTGATAGAAACACATGAAAATGCATGTACGGCGTGCGCCGTGACCTTGCGCAGCCGAGCCTTTGGGGTGAGTCTGCATCGGTTCTGATGAAAAGCCACTAGTTTGGGCCCAATAACACTGAAATTGAGAGAAACACATGTAAATGTATGTACGGCGTGCGCCGTGACCCTGCCAGCGCAGCCGAGCCTTTTGGGTGAGTCTGCATCGGTTCTGATGAAAAGCCACTAGTTTGGGCCCAAAAACACTGAAATTGACAGAAACACATGAAAATGCATGTAAGGCGTGCGCCGTGACCCTGCCAGCGCAGCCGAGCCTTTTGGGTGAGTCTGCATCGGTTCTGATGAAAAGCTACTAGTTTGGGCCCAATAACACTGAAATTGACAGAAACACATGAAAATACATATACGGCGTGCGCCATGACCCTGCCAGCGCAGCCAAGCCTTTTGGGTGAGTCTGCATCGGTTCTGATGAAAAGCCACTAGTTTGGGCCCAATAACACTGAAATTGACAGAAACACATGAAAATACATTTACGGTGTGCGCTTTGACCCTGCCAGCGCAGCTGAGCCTTTTGGGTGAGTCTGCATCGGTTCTGATGAAAAGCCACTAGTTTGGGCCGAAAAACATTGAAATTGACAGAAACACATGAAAATGCATGTACGGCGTGCGCCGTGACCCTGCCAGTGCAGCCGAGCCTTTTGGGTGAGTCTGCATCGGTTCTGATGAAAAGCCACTAGTTTGGGCCCAATAACACTGAAATCGACAGAAACACATGAAAATACATTTACGGCGTGCGCTTTGACCCTGCCAGCGCAGCCGAGCCTTTTGGGTGAGTCTGCATCGGTTCTGATGAAAAGCCACTAGTTTGGGCCCAAAAACACTGAAATTGACAGAAACACATGAAAATGCATGTACGGCGTGCGCCGTGACCCTGCCAGCGCAGCCGAGCCTTTTGGGTGAGTCTGCATCGGTTCTGATGAAAAGCCACTAGTTTGGGCCCAAAAACACTGAAATTGACAGAAACACATGAAAATGCATGTACGGCGTGCGCCGTGACCCTGCGCAGCCGAGCCTTTGGGGTGAGTCTGCATCGGTTCTGATGAAAAGCCACTAGTTTGGGCCCAATAACACTGAAATTGATAGAAACACATGAAAATGCATGTACGGCGTGCGCCGTGACCCTGCGCAGCCGAGCCTTTGGGGTGAGTCTGCATCGGTTCTGATGAAAAGCCACTAGTTTGGGCCCAATAACACTGAAATTGACAGAAACACATGAAAATGCATGTACGGCGTGCGCCGTGACCCTGCCAGCGCAGCCGAGCCTTTTGGGTGAGTCTGCATCGGTTCTGATGAAAAGCCACTAGTTTGGGCCCAATAACACTGAAATTGACAGAAACACATGAAAATGCATATACGGCGTGCGCCGTGACCCTGCCAGCGCAGCCGAGCCTTTTGGGTGAGTCTGCATCGGTTCTGATGAAAAGCCACTAGTTTGGGCCCAATAACACTGAAATTGACAGAAACACATGAAAATGCATGTACGGCGTGCGCCGTGACCCTGCCAGCGCAGCCGAGCCTTTTGGGTGAGTCTGCATCGGTTCTGATGAAAAGCCACTAGTTTGGGCCCAATAACACTGAAATTGATAGAAACACATGAAAATGCATGTACGGCGTGCGCCGTGACCCTGCGCAGCCGAGCCTTTGGGGTGAGTCTGCATCGGTTCTGATGAAAAGCCACTAGTTTGGGCCCAATAACACTGAAATTGAGAGAAACACATGAAAATGCATGTACGGCGTGCGCCGTGACCCTGCCAGCGCAGCCGAGCCTTTTGGGTGAGTCTGCATCGGTTCTGATGAAAAGCCACTAGTTTGGGCCCAAAAACACTGAAATTGATAGAAACACATGAAAATGCATGTACGGCGTGCGCCGTGACCCTGCGCAGCCGAGCCTTTGGGGTGAGTCTGCATCGGTTCTGATGAAAAGCCACTAGTTTGGGCCCAATAACACTGAAATTGATAGAAACACATGAAAATGCATGTACGGCGTGCGCCGTGACCCTGCGCAGCCGAGCCTTTGGGGTGAGTCTGCATCGGTTCTGATGAAAAGCCACTAGTTTGGGCCCAATAACACTGAAATTGAGAGAAACACATGTACATGTATGTACGGCGTGCGCCGTGACCCTGCCAGCGCAGCCGAGCCTTTTGGGTGAGTCTGCATCGGTTCTGATGAAAAGCCACTAGTTTGGGCCCAAAAACACTGAAATTGACAGAAACACATGAAAATGCATGTAAGGCGTGCGCCGTGACCCTGCCAGCGCAGCCGAGCCTTTTGGGTGAGTCTGCATCGGTTCTGATGAAATGCCACTAGTTTGGGCCCAATAACACTGAAATCGACAGAAACACATGAAAATACATTTACGGCGTGCTCTTTGACCCTGCCAGCGCAGCCGAGCCTTTTGGGTGAGTCTGCATCGGTTCTGATGAAAAGCCACTAGTTTGGGCCCAAAAACACTGAAATTGACAGAAACACATGAAAATGCATGTACGGCGTGCGCCGTGACCCTGCCAGCGCAGCCGAGCCTTTTGGGTGAGTCTGCATCGGTTCTGATGAAAAGCCACTAGTTTGGGCCCAATAACACTGAAATTGACAGAAACACATGAAAATGCATGTACGGCGTGCGCCGTGACCCTGCCAGCGCAGCCGAGCCTTTTGGGTGAGTCTGCATCGGTTCTGATGAAAAGCCACTAGTTTGGGCCCAATAACACTGAAATTGACAGAAACACATGACAATGCATGTACGGCGTGCACCGTGACCCTGCGCAGCCGAGCCTTTGGGGTGAGTCTGCATCGGTTCTGATGAAAAGCCACTAGTTTGGGCCCAATAACACTGAAATTGACAGAAACACATGTAAATGTATGTACGGCGTGCGCCGTGACCCTGCCAGCACAGCCGAGCCTTTTGGGTGAGTCTGCATCGGTTCTGATGAAAAGCCACTAGTTTGGGCCCAATAACACTGAAATCGACAGAAACACATGAAAATACATTTACGGCGTGCGCTTTGACCCTGCCAGCGCAGCCGAGCCTTTTGGGTGAGTCTGCATCGGTTCTGATGAAAAGCCACTAGTTTGGGCCCAAAAACACTGAAATTGACAGAAACACATGAAAATGCATGTACGGCGTGCGCCGTGACCGTCCAGCGCAGCCGAGCCTTTTGGTTGAGTCTGCATCGGTTCTGATGAAAAGCCACTAGTTTGGGCCCAATAACACTGAAATTGACAGAAACACATGAAAATGCATGTACGGCGTGCGCCGTGACCCTGCCAGCGCAGCCGAGCCTTTTGGGTGAGTCTGCATCGGTTCTGATGAAAAGCCACTAGTTTGGGCCCAAAAACACTGAAATTGATAGAAACACATGAAAATGCATGTACGGCGTGCGCCGTGACCCTGCGCAGCCGAGCCTTTGGGGTGAGTCTGCATCGGTTCTGATGAAAAGCCACTAGTTTGGGCCCAATAACACTGAAATTGATAGAAACACATGAAAATGCATGTACGGCGTGCGCCGTGACCCTGCGCAGCCGAGCCTTTGGGGTGAGTCTGCATCGGTTCTGATGAAAAGCCACTAGTTTGGGCCCAATAACACTGAAATTGAGAGAAACACATGTAAATGTATGTACGGCGTGCGCCGTGACCCTGCCAGCGCAGCCGAGCCTTTTGGGTGAGTCTGCATCGGTTCTGATGAAAAGCCACTAGTTTGGGCCCAAAAACACTGAAATTGACAGAAACACATGAAAATACATATACGGCGTGCGCCGTGACCCTGCCAGCGCAGCCAAGCCTTTTGGGTGAGTCTGCATCGGTTCTGATGAAAAGCCACTAGTTTGGGCCCAATAACACTGAAATTGACAGAAACACATGAAAATACATTTACGGTGTGCGCTTTGACCCTGCCAGCGCAGCTGAGCCTTTTGGGTGAGTCTGCATCGGTTCTGATGAAAAGCCACTAGTTTGGGCCGAAAAACATTGAAATTGACAGAAACACATGAAAATGCATGTACGGCGTGCGCCGTGACCCTGCCAGTGCAGCCGAGCCTTTTGGGTGAGTCTGCATCGGTTCTGATGAAAAGCCACTAGTTTGGGCCCAATAACACTGAAATTGACAGAAACACATGAAAATACATTTACGGCGTGCGCTTTGACCCTGCCAGCGCAGCCGAGCCTTTTGGGTGAGTCTGCATCGGTTCTGATGAAAAGCCACTAGTTTGGGCCCAAAAACACTGAAATTGACAGAAACACATGAAAATGCATGTACGGCGTGCGCCGTGACCCTGCCAGCGCAGCCGAGCCTTTTGGGTGAGTCTGCATCGGTTCTGATGAAAAGCCACTAGTTTGGGCCCAAAAACACTGAAATTGACAGAAACACATGAAAATGCATGTACGGCGTGCGCCGTGACCCTGCGCAGCCGAGCCTTTGGGGTGAGTCTGCATCGGTTCTGATGAAAAGCCACTAGTTTGGGCCCAATAACACTGAAATTGATAGAAACACATGAAAATGCATGTACGGCGTGCGCCGTGACCCTGCGCAGCCGAGCCTTTGGGGTGAGTCTGCATCGGTTCTGATGAAAAGCCACTAGTTTGGGCCCAATAACACTGAAATTGAGAGAAACACATGAAAATGCATGTACGGCGTGCGCCGTGACCCTGCCAGCGCAGCCGAGCCTTTTGGGTGAGTCTGCATCGGTTCTGATGAAAAGCCACTAGTTTGGGCCCAATAACACTGAAATTGACAGAAACACATGAAAATGCATATACGGCGTGCGCCGTGACCCTGCCAGCGCAGCCGAGCCTTTTGGGTGAGTCTGCATCGGTTCTGATGAAAAGCCACTAGTTTGGGCCCAATAACACTGAAATTGACAGAAACACATGAAAATGCATGTACGGCGTGCGCCGTGACCCTGCCAGCGCAGCCGAGCCTTTTGGGTGAGTCTGCATCGGTTCTGATGAAAAGCCACTAGTTTGGGCCCAATAACACTGAAATTGATAGAAACACATGAAAATGCATGTACGGCGTGCGCCGTGACCCTGCGCAGCCGAGCCTTTGGGGTGAGTCTGCATCGGTTCTGATGAAAAGCCACTAGTTTGGGCCCAATAACACTGATATTGAGAGAAACACATGAAAATGCATGTACGGCGTGCGCCGTGACCCTGCCAGCGCAGCCGAGCCTTTTGGGTGAGTCTGCATCGGTTCTGATGAAAAGCCACTAGTTTGGGCCCAATAACACTGAAATTGACAGAAACACATGAAAATGCATGTACGGCGTGCACCGTGACCCTGCCAGCGCAGCCGAGCCTTTTGGGTGAGTCTGCATCGGTTCTGATGAAAAGCCACTAGTTTGGGCCCAAAAACACTGAAATTGACAGAAACACATGAAAATGCATGTACGGCGTGCGCCGTGACCCTGCCAGCGCAGCCGAGCCTTTTGGGTGAGTCTGCATCGGTTCTGATGAAAAGCCACTAGTTTGGGCCCTAAAACACTGAAATTGACAGAAACACATGAAAATGCATGTACGGCGTGCGCCGTGACCCTGCCAGCGCAGCCGAGCCTTTTGGGTGAGTCTGCATCGGTTCTGATGAAAAGCCACTAGTTTGGGCCCAATAACACTGAAATTGACAGAAACACATGAAAATACATGTACGGCGTGCGCCGTGACCCTGCCAGCGCAGCCGAGCCTTTTGGGTGAGTCTGCATCTGATGAAAAGCCACTAGTTTGGGCCCAATAACACTGAAATTGACAGAAACACATGAAAATGCATGTACGGCGTGCGCCGTGACCCTGCGCAGCCGAGCCTTTGGGGTGAGTCTGCATCGGTTCTGATGAAAAGCCACTAGTTTGGGCCCAATAACACTGATATTGAGAGAAACACATGAAAATGCATGTACGGCGTGCGCCGTGACCCTGCCAGCGCAGCCGAGCCTTTTGGGTGAGTCTGCATCGGTTCTGATGAAAAGCCACTAGTTTGGGCCCAATAACACTGAAATTGACAGAAACACATGAAAATGCATGTACGGCGTGCACCGTGACCCTGCCAGCGCAGCCGAGCCTTTTGGGTGAGTCTGCATCGGTTCTGATGAAAAGCCACTAGTTTGGGCCCAAAAACACTGAAATTGACAGAAACACATGAAAATGCATGTACGGCGTGCGCCGTGACCCTGCCAGCGCAGCCGAGCCTTTTGGGTGAGTCTGCATCGGTTCTGATGAAAAGCCACTAGTTTGGGCCCTAAAACACTGAAATTGACAGAAACACATGAAAATGCATGTACGGCGTGCGCCGTGACCCTGCCAGCGCAGCCGAGCCTTTTGGGTGAGTCTGCATCGGTTCTGATGAAAAGCCACTAGTTTGGGCCCAATAACACTGAAATTGACAGAAACACATGAAAATACATGTACGGCGTGCGCCGTGACCCTGCCAGCGCAGCCGAGCCTTTTGGGTGAGTCTGCATCTGATGAAAAGCCACTAGTTTGGGCCCAATAACACTGAAATTGACAGAAACACATGAAAATGCATGTACGGCGTGCGCCGTGACCCTGCCAGCGCAGCCGAGCCTTTTGGGTGAGTCTGCATCGGTTCTGATGAAAAGCCACTAGTTTGGGCCCAATAACACTGAAATTGACAGAAACACATGAAAATGCATGTACGGCGTGCGCCGTGACCCTGCCAGCGCAGCCGAGCCTTTTGGGTGAGTCTGCATCGGTTCTGATGAAAAGCCACTAATTTGGGCCCAATAACACTGAAATTGACAGAAATAGATGAAAATGCATGTACGGCGTGCACCGTGACCCTGCGCAGCCGAGCCTTTGGGGTGAGTCTGCATCGGTTCTGATGAAAAGCCACTAGTTTGGGCCCAATAACACTGAAATTGAGAGAAACACATGTAAATGTATGTACGGCGTGCGCCGTGACCCTGCCAGCACAGCCGAGCCTTTTGGGTGAGTCTGCATGGGTTCTGATGAAAAGCCACTAGTTTGGGCCCCATGACACTGAAATTGAGAGAAACACATGTAAATGCATGTACGGCGTGCGCCGTGACCCTGCCAGCGCAGCCGAGCCTTTTGGGTGAGTCTGCATCGGTTCTGATGAAAAGCCACTAGTTTGGGCCCAATAACACTGAAATTGACAGAAACACATGAAAATACATGTACGGCGTGCGCCGTGACCCTGCCAGCGCAGCCGAGCCTTTTGGGTGAGTCGATGAAAAGCCACTAGTTTGGGCCCAATAACACTGAAATTGACAGAAACACATGAAAATGCATGTACGGCGTGCGCCGTGACCCTGCCAGCGCAGCCGAGCCTTTTGGGTGAGTCTGCATCGGTTCTGATGAAAAGCCACTAGTTTGGGCCCAATAACACTGAAATTGA
>NW_025335246.1:0-23984 GCF_914725855.1 Thunnus albacares
TGTGATGTCCGCCCTGACTACAGCTGTTGCTTTGTCGGGTTGTGTGGGCATGTGACTCTGGCGTGGGCTCCCCCGCAGAAAGAACAAGTGTGGAGGAATTTGCAGCTGGAGGAGCTGCAGCCGAGGTCATTGAAGTTATTGCAGATCATCCGTCCTCCCTGGTAGAGGACAGGTCTCCCTCTCCTGTCCGTGCCTTTGGGGAGGGGGCCGAGGATGGACGGGTGATCTAAGGCAGGTTTGGGGGTGATGGACGGTGGGGGAGCTGCCGATGGCAAGTGGTATGGCATGGCTGGACTTCGTTTGTCTGTTACGGAGGCGTGGGGCAGGGGGGCGGAGAGGGTGCATGCTGCGGCGGGATGGGAAGGGGCGCCACACGTTTCGCAGTGCAGAGAAGCGCGGGCTGCGAAAACTCGGCAATATAGCTCGTGGTCCAGTGTTCCCCAGTACGTGCCCTGGTTAAACTGTTGGAGGCGACCGGCGGCTTGGGAGGCGAAGAGGATATGGTAGGTATAGAAACCGTTGCCGCCGAAACGCAAGGCCAGGTCGAGAATTAATGACAAGTAATCATCGAGCTCGGACCTGCGGTCGGGGAAGGCTGAACAAATTATGTCCCTATACAGAGAGAAAGCAAAAGCGAACTCGGCGACTGTGAGGTCCTTGGAGCGGGCAGGAAGTGGCTGTTTAAGTTCTAAGAGGCCGAATGAGGTGAGCAGTTCCCTAGGGATGTGAGGATTGATTGATGTAGGGTGAATGAGTTGAGCGAGATCAATGTAATTACCGGTTAGAATCTGCTGCCTGAGGGTGGGAGACACAGGGGAGGGCCGGGCGGATGCTGGGGGGCGCACTGGTGGCTGGGCGGTGGCCAGGGTGTAGCTGCTGGAAGGAGGTGCGAGGGCCGGGAAAAGGCCGAGGCTGGCCGTGTGTGAGGCGGTTGGATGAGGAGGTGCAGGTGCTGTAGTACAGGTAATGCTAGAGTGCGGGTGGTGGGGAGGAGGGGGGTAGGGGAGGAGACAGGGAGGATGAAAAGAAGAAAGGGGGGGAAAAGGTTGGGTATAACTCGTGGAGCTGTTGGGGCCCGCTGTTGTTTGTGCTGTCTGACTGGCTGCCGAGGTTGGTGCGGGTGGAGGAGCGGCTGAGATGGCCGGGAGGGAAGGGGCAGCAGAGATAGGTGCCAGAGAGTAGGAAGGGATGCTGGGGTGGTGGGATGTATATGCGTGGGATGTAAGTGCGGCTGAAGAGAAAGTAGGAGGAGGAAATGGCTGTGGAGCAGAGAGGGCCTGCATAGGGTTAGAGACGGACTGTACTGGAGAGGCTGAGGTTGCTGAGGAGGAGGGTGTGCGTCTGGCGGAGCGACGAGCCGTGACGTCACGGGCGTCGTCGCGCGCGCGACGCCGGGAACCCGGAAGACCGTGGGAAGATGGACGGGAGAGAGTGGTGTCCTGCAGGGAATTCGTGTATAATTGAAACAGTCTTGCCTTGTTGTCGGTGCGGTGGAAGGGAATGTTATTTTGGCTGAGGAAATGCTTTAAGCGAGCGACGGTCCACTCGGACATGTTTGGAGCCGAGGAGCGGTCGGTACGCTGGTGGCGAGGAGAGCGCTGCGCGCGGTGGCTGCTCCTCTTGGGCGGGCTCCGGGATCTCGAGCGAGGCTGGAGTGAGCGTCGGGAATGAGTAGCTTCCTTCGGACACCGAGTACGGGACCTTCCCCTGGAGCCGCTGGGGATCAAGGGCTCGACGATACCGTCGTCGACGGATGATGAGGGCCGAGAGGCCGGGATGAGGGAAACCGAGGAGCGCAGGCGAGGCTGCCGGAAAGATCGGACGCCGGGGGACTCCGGGACTTCGAACAAGTCCTCGTCCGAGGCGTTGAGGAGCAGTTCGAGGTCCATGATGTGAGTAAGAAGTTTTTTTTTTTTTTTTTTTTTTAAGTTTATGCTGGTGTGTCACAGGGTGCTTGCAAGCTGAGACGAAGGGAAGAGGAGCGGATATGGTGTGTTTAAATACCCTGTGGTGCGGAAATGAGTTGCGTACAAGGCGTGGTCTTTGGTTCCCGAACTTTGTTTATAAGTCTATAAACTTCATGAGTGAATCTGGATCGAATATGATGAAAAGTGACTAGTTTCTGTCTGATAACACTGAAATTGATAGAAACACATGAAAATGCATATTTTGTGTGTACCTTCACTCTGCTATCAGAACCAAGCATTAGGAGTGAGTTTGGATCGAATATGATGAAAAGTGACTAGTTTCTGTCTGATAACACTGAAATTGATAGAAACACATGAAAATGCATATATTGTGTGCGCCGTGACTCTTTTTCTGCAACAGAGCGTTTTGGACGAGTCTGCATCAATTCCGATGAAAAGTGACTATTTTATGTCCGATAACACTGAAATTGATAGAAACACATGAAAATGCATATACTGTGTGTACCTTCACTCTGGTATCAGAACCAAGCATTAGGAGTGAGTTTGGATCGAATATGATGAAAAGTGACTAGTTTCTGTCTGATAACACTGAAATTGATAGAAACACATGAAAATGCATATATTGTGTGCGCCGTGACTCTTTTTCTGCAACAGAGCGTTTTGGACGAGTCTGCATCAATTCCGATGAAAAGTGACTATTTTGTGTCCGATAACACTGAAATTGATAGAAACACATGAAAATGCATATACTGTGTGTACCTTCACTCTGCTATCAGAACCAAGCATTAGGAGTGAGTTTGGATCGAATATGATGAAAAGTGACTAGTTTCTGTCTGATAACACTGAAATTGATAGAAACACATGAAAATGCATATACTGTGTGTACCTTCACTCTGCTATCAGAACCAAGCATTAGGAGTGAATCTGGATCGAATATGATGAAAAGTGACTAGTTTCTGTCTGATAACACTGAAATTGATAGAAACACATGAAAATGCATATTTTGTGTGTACCTTCACTCTGCTAGCAGAACCAAGCATTAGGAGTGAGTTTGGATCGAATATGATGAAAAGTGACTAGTTTCTGTCTGATAACACTGAAATTGATAGAAACACATGAAAATGCATATTTTGTGTGTACCTTCACTCTGCTAGCAGAACCAAGCATTAGGAGTGAGTTTGGATCGAATATGATGAAAAGTGACTAGTTTCTGTCTGATAACACTGAAATTGATAGAAACACATGAAAATGCATATATTGTGTGTACCTTCACTCTGCTAGCAGAACCAAGCATTAGGAGTGAATCTGGATCGAATATGATGAAAAGTGACTAGTTTGTGTCTGATAACACTGAAATTGATAGAAACACATGAAAATGCATATACTGTGTGTACCTTCACTCCGCTACTACAACAGAGCGTTTTGAACGAGTCTGCTTCGATTCTGATGAAAAGTTAGTATTTTGTGTCATGTAATACTGAAATTGATAGAAACACATGAAAATGCATATACTTTGTGTACCTTCACTCTGCTATCAGAACCAAGCATTAGGAGTGAGTTTGGATCGAATATGATGAAAAGTGACTAGTTTCTGTCTGATAACACTGAAATTGATAGAAACACATGAAAATGCATATACTCTGTGCGCCGTGACTCTTTTTCTACAACAGAGCGTTTTGGACGAGTCTGCATCAATTCCGATGAAAAGTGACTATTTTGTGTCCGATAACACTGAAATTGATAGAAACTAATGAAAATGCATATACTGTGTGTACCTTCACTCTGCTATCAGAACCAAGCATTAGGAGTGAATCTGGATCGAATATGATGAAAAGTGACTAGTTTCTGTCTGATAACACTGAAATTGATAGAAACACATGAAAATGCATATTTTGTGTGTACCTTCACTCTGCTATCAGAACCAAGCATTAGGAGTGAGTTTGGATCGAATATGATGAAAAGTGACTAGTTTCTGTCTGATAACACTGAAATTGATAGAAACACATGAAAATGCATATATTGTGTGCGCCGTGACTCTTTTTCTGCAACAGGAGCGTTTTGGACGAGTCTGCATCAATTCCGATGAAAAGTGACTATTTTGTGTCCGATAACACTGAAATTGATAGAAACACATGAAAATGCATATACTGTGTGTACCTTCACTCTGGTATCAGAACCAAGCATTAGGAGTGAGTTTGGATCGAATATGATGAAAAGTGACTAGTTTCTGTCTGATAACACTGAAATTGATAGAAACACATGAAAATGCATATATTGTGTGCGCCGTGACTCTTTTCTGCAACAGAGCGTTTTGGACGAGTCTGCATCAATTCCGATGAAAAGTGACTATTTTGTGTCCGATAACACTGAAATTGATAGAAACACATGAAAATGCATATACTGTGTGTACCTTCACTCTGCTATCAGAACCAAGCATTATGAGTGAGTTTGGATCGAATATGATGAAAAGTGACTAGTTTCTGTCTGATAACACTGAAATTGATAGAAACACATGAAAATGCATATACTGTGTGTACCTTCACTCTGCTATCAGAATCAAGCATTAGGAGTGAATCTGGATCGAATATGATGAAAAGTGACTAGTTTCTGTCTGATAACACTGAAATTGATAGAAACACATGAAAATGCATATACTGTGTGTACCTTCACTCTGCTATCAGAACCAAGCATTAGGAGTGAGTTTGGATCGAATATGATGAAAAGTGACTAGTTTCTGTCTGATAACACTGAAATTGATAGAAACACATGAAAATGCATATATTGTGTGCGCCGTGACTCTTTTTCTGCAACAGAGCGTTTTGGACGAGTCTGCATCAATTCCGATGAAAAGTGACTATTTTGTGTCCGATAACACTGAAATTGATAGAAACACATGAAAATGCATATACTGTGTGTACCTTCACTCTGCTATCAGAACCAAGCATTAGGAGTGAGTTTGGATCGAATATGATGAAAAGTGACTAGTTTCTGTCTGATAACACCGAAATTGATAGAAACACATGAAAATGCATATATTGTGTGCGCCGTGACTCTTTTTCTGCAACAGAGCGTTTTGGACGAGTCTGCATCAATTCCGATGAAAAGTGACTATTTTGTGTCCGATAACACTGAAATTGATAGAAACACATGAAAATGCATATACTGTGTGTACCTTCACTCTGCTATCAGAACCAAGCATTAGGAGTGAGTTTGGATCGAATATGATGAAAAGTGACTAGTTTCTGTCTGATAACACAGAAATTGATAGAAACACATGAAAATGCATATACTGTGTGTACCTTCACTCTGCTATCAGAATCAAGCATTAGGAGTGAATCTGGATCGAATATGATGAAAAGTGACTAGTTTCTGTCTGATAACACTGAAATTGATAGAAACACATGAAAATGCATATTTTGTGTGTACCTTCACTCTGCTAGCAGAACCAAGCATTAGGAGTGAGTTTGGATCGAATATGATGAAAAGTGACTAGTTTCTGTCTGATAACACTGAAATTGATAGAAACACATGAAAATGCATATTTTGTGTGTACCTTCACTCTGCTAGCAGAACCAAGCATTAGGAGTGAGTTTGGATCGAATATGATGAAAAGTGACTAGTTTCTGTCTGATAACACTGAAATTGATAGAAACACATGAAAATGCATATATTGTGTGTACCTTCACTCTGCTAGCAGAACCAAGCATTAGGAGTGAATCTGGATCGAATATGATGAAAAGTGACTAGTTTGTGTCCGATAACACTGAAATTGATAGAAACACATGAAAATGCATATACTGTGTGTACCTTCACTCCGCTACTACAACAGAGCGTTTTGAACGAGTCTGCTTCGATTCTGATGAAAAGTTAGTATTTTGTGTCATGTAATACTGAAATTGATAGAAACACATGAAAATGCATATACTTTGTGTACCTTCACTCTGCTATCAGAACCAAGCATTAGGAGTGAGTTTGGATCGAATATGATGAAAAGTGACTAGTTTCTGTCTGATAACACTGAAATTGATAGAAACACATGAAAATGCATATACTCTGTGCGCCGTGACTCTTTTTCTACAACAGAGCGTTTTGGACGAGTCTGCATCAATTCCGATGAAAAGTGACTATTTTGTGTCCGATAACACTGAAATTGATAGAAACTAATGAAAATGCATATACTGTGTGTACCTTCACTCTGCTATCAGAACCAAGCATTAGGAGTGAATCTGGATCGAATATGATGAAAAGTGACTAGTTTCTGTCTGATAACACTGAAATTGATAGAAACACATGAAAATGCATATTTTGTGTGTACCTTCACTCTGCTATCAGAACCAAGCATTAGGAGTGAGTTTGGATCGAATATGATGAAAAGTGACTAGTTTCTGTCTGATAACACTGAAATTGATAGAAACACATGAAAATGCATATATTGTGTGCGCCGTGACTCTTTTTCTGCAACAGAGCGTTTTGGACGAGTCTGCATCAATTCCGATGAAAAGTGACTATTTTATGTCCGATAACACTGAAATTGATAGAAACACATGAAAATGCATATACTGTGTGTACCTTCACTCTGGTATCAGAACCAAGCATTAGGAGTGAGTTTGGATCGAATATGATGAAAAGTGACTAGTTTCTGTCTGATAACACCGAAATTGATAGAAACACATGAAAATGCATATATTGTGTGCGCCGTGACTCTTTTTCTGCAACAGAGCGTTTTGGACGAGTCTGCATCAATTCCGATGAAAAGTGACTATTTTGTGTCCGATAACACTGAAATTGATAGAAACACATGAAAATGCATATACTGTGTGTACCTTCACTCTGCTATCAGAACCAAGCATTAGGAGTGAGTTTGGATCGAATATGATGAAAAGTGACTAGTTTCTGTCTGATAACACAGAAATTGATAGAAACACATGAAAATGCATATACTGTGTGTACCTTCACTCTGCTATCAGAATCAAGCATTAGGAGTGAATCTGGAGCGAATATGATGAAAAGTGACTAGTTTCTGTCTGATAACACTGAAATTGATAGAAACACATGAAAATGCATATACTGTGTGTACCTTCACTCTGCTATCAGAACCAAGCATTAGGAGTGAGTTTGGATCGAATATGATGAAAAGTGACTAGTTTCTGTCTGATAACACCGAAATTGATAGAAACACATGAAAATGCATATATTGTGTGCGCCGTGACTCTTTTTCTGCAACAGAGCGTTTTGGACGAGTCTGCATCAATTCCGATGAAAAGTGACTATTTTGTGTCCGATAACACTGAAATTGATAGAAACACATGAAAATGCATATACTGTGTGTACCTTCACTCTGCTATCAGAACCAAGCATTAGGAGTGAGTTTGGATCGAATATGATGAAAAGTGACTAGTTTCTGTCTGATAACACAGAAATTGATAGAAACACATGAAAATGCATATACTGTGTGTACCTTCACTCTGCTATCAGAACCAAGCATTAGGAGTGAATCTGGATCGAATATGATGAAAAGTGACTAGTTTCTGTCTGATAACACTGAAATTGATAGAAACACATGAAAATGCATATACTGTGTGCGCCGTGACTCTTTTTCTGCAACAGAGCGTTTTGGACGAGTCTGCATCAATTCCGAAGAAAAGTGACTATTTTGTGTCCGATAACACTGAAATTGATAGAAACACATGAAAATGCATATACTGTGTGTACCTTCACTCTGCTATCAGAACCAAGCATTAGGAGTGAATCTGGATCGAATATGATGAAAAGTGACTAGTTTCTGTCTGATAACACTGAAATTGATAGAAACACATGAAAATGCATATATTGTGTGCGCCGTGACTCTTTTTCTGCAACAGAGCGTTTTGGACGAGTCTGCATCAATTCCGATGAAAAGTGACTATTTTGTGTCCGATAACACTGAAGTTGATAGAAACACATGAAAATGCATATACTGTGTGTACCTTCACTCCGCTACTACTACAGAGCGTTTTGAACGAGTCTGCTTCGATTCTGATGAAAAGTTAGTATTTTGTGTCATGTAATACTGAAATTGATAGAAACACATGAAAATGCATATACTTTGTGTACCTTCACTCTGCTATCAGAACCAAGCATTAGGAGTGAGTTTGGATCGAATATGATGAAAAGTGACTAGTTTCTGTCTGATAACACTGAAATTGATAGAAACACATGGAAATGCATAGACTGTGTGCGCCGTGACTCTTTTTCTGCAACAGAGCGTTTTGGAAAAGTCTGCATCAATTCCGATGAAAAGTGACTATTTTGTGTCCGATAACACTGAAATTGATAGAAACACATGAAAATGCAAATACTGTGCGTACCTTCACTCTGCTACGACAACAGAGCGTTTTGGACGAGTCTGCATCGATTATGATGAAAAGTGACTAGTTTGTGTCGTACAACACTGAAATTGATAGAAACACATGAAAATGTATATTCTGTGAGTACCTTCACTCTGCTACTACAACAGAGCGTATTGGACGAGTCTGCATCGATTATGATGAAAAGTGACTAGTTTGTGTCCGATGTCACTGAAATTGATAGAAACACATGAAAATGCATAAACTGTGTGTGCCTTCACTCTGCTACTAAAACAGAGCGTTTTGGACGAGTCTGCATCGATTCTGATGAAAAGTGACTAGTTTGTGTCGTACAACAATGAAATTGATAGAAACACATGAAAATGCATAGACTGTGTGAACCTTCACTCTGCTAGCAGAACCAAGCATTAGAAGTGAGTCTGGATCGAATATGATGAAAAGTGACTAGTTTGTGTCGTATAACACTGAAATTGATAGAAACATATGAAAATGCATATACTGTGTGTGCCGTGACTCTACTAGTACAATAAAGCATTAGATGTGTGTGTATTCGATCCAGACTCACACCGAATGTGTGATTCTGCTAGCAGAGTAACGGCGCACACAGCATATGCTTTTTTATATGTTTCTATCAATTTCAATGTTATTCCACTCAAACTAGTCACTTTTCATCATATACGATCCAGACTCACACCTAATGCTTGATTGTATTAGCAGAGTCATGGCACACAACGAAATGTGTCTTTTCATGCGTCTCTGTCAATTTCGCTGCTATTCCCCACAAACTAGTCACTTTTCATCATATACGATCCAGACTCACACCGAATGCATGATTGTATTAGCAGAGTCACGGCACACACAGCATATGCTTTTTTATATGTTCTTTCTGTTTGTATGAAATCCTTTTTCATGTTAGGTAAGGCAAGTACAGATGAAGAAGCTATCAACTGCTTTAACTTTGTGAAAGCCTGCTCGCCCTCCTCAGTCCACACCACCTTATCTGAAGCAGCCATTGCTTTACCATAAATCATATTCTGTAATGGTTGTGCAATTTCGGCATAATTAGCAATCCATAACCTGCAGAAGTTGCAAGTACCAAGAAAAGACATCATCTCTCGCTTTGTTGTAGGTTGTGGTAACTGCAGAATAGTTGTTTTTCTCTGCTCATCCAACACATGGCCTTCAGGAGTTAGCGTGTAGCCTAAATATTTCACCTCCTGACTCCACAGCTGGAGTTTAGACTTAGAGACTTTAACACCAGCTGCAGCTAGATATCTCAACAAGGCCAAAGTCATGTTTTTGCACTTTTGCTGCGAGCTAGAAGTCACAAGAATATCATCAACATAAGTCAAAATCTGTGACTCCTCCTCAGGAGGTTCAAAAAGGTCAATACATTTTTTAATTTCTTGTGGAAAGATAGTAGGGCTATCTTGAAACCCTTGAGGAAGTCTTGAATACGTCAATCGTCTGTGTTTAAACGTGAACGCAAACCAAAACTGTGACTCAGGGCTCAAAGCAATGGTAACAAATGCGTTCGTCAAATCAATCACTGAGTACCAGACATTAGTGGGTTTTATGTTGTTCAAAAGAGTGTAGGGATCTGGCACGTTTGGAGCTCGCGGAATCACAGCTCGGTTCACAGCTTGTAAATCATTTACTAACCGCCACCCGGAAGTAGCTTTTTTCACAGGCAGAATTGGTGTGTTGCAGGGTGAGTCAGGACAATCAACTAAAACCCCTTGTTTTATCAAACTGTCTATCATTTCTGAAATTTTATCAAACTGTCTATCATTTCTGAAATACCTTCCTCAGCTTCCGGCTTCAAAGGATATTGTTTGACAAACGGTCTATAAGAGCTTTTAGGTTTAATGGCAGTACGTAACAACCCGATATCACCATCTTTCCCTGTACTCCAAAGTTCAGAAGGTAACTCTTCTAACTCTTTTTCCTGCTCCTCTGTCAGCAAACACACTTTGTCCTGCAATGATCACAAAGAGGGCTGCAAATGAGTTGTGGCTGCTCCCACTGTTACCCAATTCAGCGCCTTCTTGTACAGACCGTGTCTCTGGTGGAAAAACACACCGTCCCCCCCTAACTCATTCTGCACCCAACCTTTTAAGGCCCTCTCCCCCAACGCCACTAACGCACCGACGTCCGTCCAGTGCGTCTTAGGGGCCTTAGCAAGACCAAAATGGGGCAGGGAATGACCTCTGTACACTCTGTCCAGTTGCTCATCCCCTTTTACTGCGACCCTCACATTTCCCAATTTATCCCAGTACAGTGAGGTCAAAGTCAGTCGGTAGTTGGGATACCGAAAAAAAGTTTCCTCATATGCAGGGTCTGGCCCTGCTTCGAAATTTGAGTGTGTAAACACGCGCATGTCACCCTCCCCTTGAACTTCATTACCTGGCCTAGTTATACTAGCTGCTTCTCTCCTCAGTTCGGCAGTGATAGCTGCTGGGCCTTTTGTAACAGGGTCAATGCTATACCAAAACCGTGGCCTGTTTTTATCTTCAATCACAAAGATACAATCAGACTGAGCTTTTCGGAAAACCACAACCCCTTTGTCAGTTGGCATGATTCCAAGTTGCAATGCTGCCATGCCATCTCGACCTAGGAGGCCACCATTTTCAACATTACTGAAAAAACAGTTACTGGATCAGTTAGTTTTGTTTTTTCTGTCAATCTCTCCGACACATGATGTCCTGAAGCTGACACTACTGATAGTTCTTGTTTTGTCAACCGACTACTGTCAGGCAACTCTTTTTTCTTCAACACAGTTTTGCAAGCTCCTGAATCACACAAAAAGGTACACTTTTCTCCCCTAACCAGCAGAGTCACAAAAGGTTTGTCATCCCACTCAGCTAACATTACTTCAACAGATTCCCAATTTAGCACTTCTCCTTGCGATAGAACCTCTGATCCCTCCACTTCCTCAGAATCATAGTCAGCATCTTCAGTTTTTGTTTTCTGTTCTGTATGTGTGTGTGTGATTGCATGACCTGATTCTGCAGGGGAAGCTGGTCAGAAGTCCTGCTCCTCATCCTTCTCTCTGTCATCATGTTCTCTTTTCTCTCTACGACCGCCTCCACGGCCCCCGCGTCCTCTCCTGCCCCGTCCACCGCCTTGACCTCCGCCCCGCCTGGTGCCCGCAGCTGGAATGAGACTTCTGCATTCTCTGGCGATGTGGCCTCTTTTCCCACAGCGACAGCAAATAATTTCCTTCCTGCGGGACTCAGAAGAGAAAAAGCAACCATCATCATTCTCACCGTCATTATAAAACACCTCTACTTTTTTATGTTTCTTATCTACATTTTCCAGAACTTTTTCAGCGTGTTTAGCATGTGCGAGAATAACCCTTCTCTGTTCTCCTTCCCATCCGACCAAATGTTTTTTTATCCAATTTGCAATCTGTGGTTTTAAACCCCTCAGAAGGCAGGATGTTAACTGCGACTCGTAGCGTGGATTAACCCCATCTCCGATTCGCGGCTCCAGCCCACTGTGTCCATGAAATGCTTCCGTGAGCCTGGCAGCATATTGTGCTACTGTCTCTTTCTCCTCTTGTACCACAGTATCAATTTCAGCCCAATCATTTCTCCGGCCAAATGTTTCCCGAAGAGTATCTGCCATTTGGTTCAGCTGTGGACCAAGCCCGAGTGTTCTATCTCGGTCCCACAGGAGCGGCTCACCGTTTTGCCCCATAGGTCTCCAAACAACATTTACAGTCGCCCAATCAGTAGTCAAACTTTGCATGAGACAGTCATTTCTTCCCCGTTCTTCTCACCTCACAAAGGAATCCGTGGGGCTCCCGACCCTCTCCAGCCCGCAAGAGCCTTTATCTCTGAACGTAGCAGGAAAAGGATTTTGTAACCTATGTCGTGCACTCTACTCCGCTCCGGCCTGGAAAGAGGGCTGAGGGCTTCGAGCTGAGAATCCGGCTCGAAGGACCAAAATGATAGGTAAAAATTACCAAATAGACTGAGGTTGGTTAAAGTCAAGCGTCTCTTTAATCCAAACCAAACATATATTGTAGACACGGAGAGTACGCAAGAGTCTCCATGGAGAATTCTGACAAGACAAAGGAAAGTCACTAGTATATATTGACGGCCTTGATGCCCTGGGGAGGCACCTCTAGTTGTTTACAGATTCCTTCTAACAGACCTAGACAAAGCTTTACAGAGCTCTCGGTTCACATGATGACCATGATGTCCATATGTCTATTATAGTGTTCCCCTCAAGGCCCTGCTGCCAAACATATACATACATATGACCATGCCTACTTAACTAATACATGAATTTTTCTATCAGTTTCTATCAATTCCAATGTTATTCCACTCAAACTAGTCACTTTTCATGATATTTGATCCAGACTCACACCGAATGCGTGATTCTGCTAGCAGAGTCACGGCACACACAGCATATGCTTTTTTATATGTTTCTGTCAATTTCAATGTTATTCCACTCAAACTTGTCACTTTTCATCATATTCAATCCAGACTCACACCGAATGCGTGATTCTGCTAGCAGAGTCACGGCACACACAGCATATGCTTTTTTATATGTTTCTATCAATTTCAATGTTATTCCACTCAAACTAGTCACTTTTCATCATATTCGATCCAGACTCACACCAAATGCATGATTGTATTAGCAGAGTCAAGGCACACACAGCATATGCTTTTTTATTTGTTTCTGTCAATTTCAATGTTATTCCACTCAAACTTGTCACTTTTCATCATATTCGATCCAGACTCACACCGAATGCGTGATTGTATTAACAGAGTCAAGGCACACACAGCATATGCTTTTTTATATGTTTCTATCAATTTCAATGTTATGCCACTCAAACTAGTCACTTTTCATCATATTAGATCCAGACTCACACCGAATGCGTGATTCTGCTAGCAGAGTCACGGCACACACAGAATATGCTTTTTTATATATTTCTATCAATTTCAATGTTATTCCACTCAAACTAGTCACTTTTCATCATATACGATCCAGACTCACACCTAATGCTTGATTGTATTAGCAGAGTCATGGCACACAACGAAATGTGTCTTTTCATGCGTCTCTGTCAATTTCGCTGCTATTCCCCACAAACTAGTCACTTTTCATCATATTTGATCCAGACTCACACCTAATGCTTGGTTCTGCTAGCAGAGTCACGGCACACACAGCATATGCTTTTTTTCTCCACTGCTGTGCAAAGGTAAACAAAGTGGAAAAGGCATACTGACTGTCTGTCCAGATCGTGACCTTCTTATCTTTCCCTAACCTGCACGCCGCTGACAATGCAACTAATTCTGCTGCCTGGGCAGAGAAATTAGAAGGCAAAGCTCCAGACTCTAATACTTCATGCAGTGTAACTACAGCATTAGTTAATTCTACTAGCAGAGTGATGGCACACACAACAGTTGCAGGAAAATCAATTTCACTGCTGTTCCACACAAACTAGTAATTTTTCATTAGATTTGAGCCAGAATCATCCCAAATCAGTAATTTTATGACCATATTCATCAACACTGAAATTGATAGAAACAAATGAAAATGCATATATTGTGTGTACCTTCACTCTGCTATCAGAACCAAGCATTAGGAGTGAATCTGGATCGAATGTGATGAAAAGTAACTAGTTTCTGTCTGATAACACTGAAATTGATAGAAACACATGAAAATGCATATATTGTGTGCGCCGTGACTCTTTTTCTGCAACAGAGCGTTCTGGACGAGTCTGCATCAATTCCAATGAAAAGTGACTATTTTGTGTCCGATAACACTGAAATTGATAGAAACACATGAAAATGCATATACTGTGTCTACCTTCACTCTGCTATCAGAACCAAGCATTAGGAGTGAATCTGGATCGAATATGATGAAAAGAGACTAGTTTCTGTCTGATAACACTGAAATTGATAGAAACACATGAAAATGCATATACTGTGTGTACCTTCACTCTGCTATCAGAACCAAGCATTAGGAGTGAGTTTGGATCGAATATGATGAAAAGTGACTAGTTTCTGTCTGATAACACGGAAATTGATAGAAACACATGAAAATGCATATATTGTGTGTACCTTCACTCTGCTATCAGAACCAAGCATTAGGAGTGAATCTGGATCGAATATGATGAAAAGTGACTAGTTTCTGTCTGATAACACTGAAATTGATAGAAACACATGAAAATGCATATACTGTGTGTACCTTCACTCTGCTATCAGAACCAAGCATTAGGAGTGAGTTTGGATCGAATATGATGAAAAGTGACTAGTTTCTGTCTGATAACACTGAAATTGATAGAAACACATGAAAATGCATATATTGTGTGCGCCGTGACTCTTTTTCTGCAACAGAGCGTTTTGGACGAGTCTGCATCAATTCCGATGAAAAGTGACTATTTTGTGTCCGATAACACTGAAATTGATAGAAACACATGAAAATGCATATATTGTGTGCGCCGTGACTCTTTTTCTGCAACAGAGCGTTTTGGACGAGTCTGCATCAATTCCGATGAAAAGTGACTATTTTGTGTCCGATAACACTGAAATTGATAGAAACACATGAAAATGCATATACTTTGTGTACCTTCACTCTGCTATCAGAACCAAGCATTAGGAGTGAATCTGGATCGAATGTGATGAAAAGTAACTAGTTTCTGTCTGATAACACTGAAATTGATAGAAACACATGAAAATGCATATACTGTGTGTACCTTCACTCTGCTATCAGAACCAAGCATTAGGAGTGAGTTTGGATCGAATATGATGAAAAGTGACTAGTTTCTGTCTGATAACACTGAAATTGATAGAAACACATGAAAATGCATATATTGTGTGCGCCGTGACTCTCTTTCTGCAACAGAGCGTTTTGGACGAGTCTGCATCAATTCCGATGAAAAGTTACTATTTTGTGTCCGTTAACACTGAAATTGATAGAAACACATGAAAATGCATATATTGTGTGTACCTTCACTCTGCTATCAGAACCAAGCATTAGGAGTGAATCTGGATCGAATATGATGAAAAGTGACTAGTTTCTGTCTGATAACACTGAAATTGATAGAAACACATGAAAATGCATATACTGTGTGCGCCGTGACTCTTTTTCTGCAACAGAGCGTTTTGGACGAGTCTGCATCAATTCCGATGAAAAGTGACTATTTTGTGTCCGATAACACTGAAATTGATAGAAACACATGAAAATGCATATACTTTGTGTACCTTCACTCTGCTATCAGAACCAAGCATTAGGAGTGAATCTGGATCGAATATGATGAAAAGTGACTAGTTTCTGTCTGATAACACTGAAATTGATAGAAACACATGAAAATGCATATACTGTGTGCGCCGTGACTCTTTTTCTGCAACAGAGCGTTTTGGACGAGTCTGCATCAATTCCGATGAAAAGTGACTATTTTGTGTCCGATAACACTGAAATTGATAGAAACACATGAAAATGCATATATTGTGTGTACCTTCACTCTGCTATCAGAACCAAGCATTAGGAGTGAATCTGGATCGAATATGATGAAAAGTGACTAGTTTCTGTCTGATAACACTGAAATTGATAGAAACAAATGAAAATGCATATATTGTGTGTACCTTCACTCTGCTATCAGAACCAAGCATTAGGAGTGAATCTGGATCGAATGTGATGAAAAGTAACTAGTTTCTGTCTGATAACACTGAAATTGATAGAAAGACATGAAAATGCATATACTTTGTGTACCTTCACTCTGCTATCAGAACCAAGCATTAGGAGTGAATCTGGATCGAATATGATGAAAAGTGACTAGTTTCTGTCTGATATCACTGAAATTGATAGAAACACATGAAAATGCATATACTGTGTGCGCCGTGACTCTTTTTCTGCAACAGAGCGTTTTGGACGAGTCTGCATCAATTCCGATGAAAAGTGACTATTTTGTGTCCGATAACACTGAAATTGATAGAAACACATGAAAATGCATATATTATGTGTGCCTTCACTCTGCTATCAGAACCAAGCATTAGGAGTGAATCTGGATCGAATATGATGAAAAGTGACTAGTTTCTGTCTGATAACACTGAAATTGATAGAAACACATGAAAATGCATATACTGTGTGTACCTTCACTCTGCTATCAGAACCAAGCATTAGGAGTGAGTTTGGATCGAATATGATGAAAAGTGACTAGTTTCTGTCTGATAACACTGAAATTGATAGAAACACATGAAAATGCATATATTGTGTGCGCCGTGACTCTTTTTCTGCAACAGAGCGTTTTGGACGAGTCTGCATCAATTCCGATGAAAAGTGACTATTTTGTGTCCGTTAACACTGAAATTGATAGAAACACATGAAAATGCATATATTGTGTGTACCTTCACTCTGCTATCAGAACCAAGCATTAGGAGTGAATCTGGATCGAATATGATGAAAAGTGACTAGTTTCTGTCTGATAACACTGAAATTGATAGAAACACATGAAAATGCATATACTGTGTGTACCTTCACTCTGCTATCAGAACCAAGCATTAGGAGTGAGTTTGGATCGAATATGATGAAAAGTGACTAGTTTCTGTCTGATAACACTGAAATTGATAGAAACACATGAAAATGCATATATTGTGTGCGCCGTGACTCTTTTTCTGCAACAGAGCGTTTTGGACGAGTCTGCATCAATTCCGATGAAAAGTGACTATTTTGTGTCCGTTAACACTGAAATTGATAGAAACACATGAAAATGCATATATTGTGTGTACCTTCACTCTGCTATCAGAACCAAGCATTAGGAGTGAATCTGGATCGAATATGATGAAAAGTGACTAGTTTCTCTCTGATAACACTGAAATTGATAGAAACACATGAAAATGCATATACTGTGTGTACCTTCACTCTGCTATCAGAACCAAGCATTAGGAGTGAGTTTGGATCGAATATGATGAAAAGTGACTAGTTTCTGTCTGATAACACTGAAATTGATAGAAACACATGAAAATGCATATATTGTGTGCGCCGTGACTCTTTTTCTGCAACAGAGCGTTTTGGACGAGTCTGCATCAATTCCGATGAAAAGTGACTATTTTGTGTCCGATAACACTGAAATTGATAGAAACACATGAAAATGCATATACTTTGTGTACCTTCACTCTGCTATCAGAACCAAGCATTAGGAGTGAATCTGGATCGAATGTGATGAAAAGTAACTAGTTTCTGTCTGATAACACTGAAATTGATAGAAACACATGAAAATGCATATACTGTGTGTACCTTCACTCTGCTATCAGAACCAAGCATTAGGAGTGAGTTTGGATCGAATATGATGAAAAGTGACTAGTTTCTGTCTGATAACACTGAAATTGATAGAAACACATGAAAATGCATATATTGTGTGCGCCGTGACTCTTTTTCTGCAACAGAGCGTTTTGGACGAGTCTGCATCAATTCCGATGAAAAGTGACTATTTTGTGTCCGTTAACACTGAAATTGATAGAAACACATGAAAATGCATATATTGTGTGCGCCGTGACTCTTTTTCTGCAACAGAGCGTTTTGGACGAGTCTGCATCAATTCCGATGAAAAGTGACTATTTTGTGTCCGATAACACTGAAATTGATAGAAACACAAGAAAATGCATATACTTTGTGTACCTTCACTCTGCTATCAGAACCAAGCATTAGGAGTGAATCTGGATCGAATGTGATGAAAAGTAACTAGTTTCTGTCTGATAACACTGAAATTGATAGAAACACATGAAAATGCATATACTGTGTGTACCTTCACTCTGCTATCAGAACCAAGCATTAGGAGTGAGTTTGGATCGAATATGATGAAAAGTGACTAGTTTCTGTCTGATAACACTGAAATTGATAGAAACACATGAAAATGCATATATTGTGTGCGCCGTGACTCTCTTTCTGCAACAGAGCGTTTTGGACGAGTCTGCATCAATTCCGATGAAAAGTTACTATTTTGTGTCCGTTAACACTGAAATTGATAGAAACACATGAAAATGCATATATTGTGTGTACCTTCACTCTGCTATCAGAACCAAGCATTAGGAGTGAATCTGGATCGAATATGATGAAAAGTGACTAGTTTCTGTCTGATAACACTGAAATTGATAGAAACACATGAAAATGCATATACTGTGTGTACCTTCACTCTGCTATCAGAACCAAGCATTAGGAGTGAATCTGCATCGAATATGATGAAAAGTGACTAGTTTCTGTCTGATAACACTGAAATTGATAGAAACACATGAAAATGCATATACTGTGTGCGCCGTGACTCTTTTTCTGCAACAGAGCGTTTTGGACGAGTCTGCATCAATTCCGATGAAAAGTGACTATTTTGTGTCCGATAACACTGAAATTGATAGAAACACATGAAAATGCATATACTTTGTGTACCTTCACTCTGCTATCAGAACCAAGCATTAGGAGTGAATCTGGATCGAATATGATGAAAAGTGACTAGTTTCTGTCTGATAACACTGAAATTGATAGAAACACATGAAAATGCATATACTGTGTGCGCCGTGACTCTTTTTCTGCAACAGAGCGTTTTGGACGAGTCTGCATCAATTCCGATGAAAAGTGACTATTTTGTGTCCGATAACACTGAAATTGATAGAAACACATGAAAATGCATATATTGTGTGTACCTTCACTCTGCTATCAGAACCAAGCATTAGGAGTGAATCTGGATCGAATATGATGAAAAGTGACTAGTTTCTGTCTGATAACACTGAAATTGATAGAAACAAATGAAAATGCATATATTGTGTGTACCTTCACTCTGCTATCAGAACCAAGCATTAGGAGTGAATCTGGATCGAATGTGATGAAAAGTAACTAGTTTCTGTCTGATAACACTGAAATTGATAAAAAGACATGAAAATGCATATACTTTGTGTACCTTCACTCTGCTATCAGAACCAAGCATTAGGAGTGAATCTGGATCGAATATGATGAAAAGTGACTAGTTTCTGTCTGATATCACTGAAATTGATAGAAACACATGAAAATGCATATACTGTGTGCGCCGTGACTCTTTTTCTGCAACAGAGCGTTTTGGACGAGTCTGCATCAATTCCGATGAAAAGTGACTATTTTGTGTCCGATAACACTGAAATTGATAGAAACACATGAAAATGCATATATTATGTGTGCCTTCACTCTGCTATCAGAACCAAGCATTAGGAGTGAATCTGGATCGAATATGATGAAAAGTGACTAGTTTCTGTCTGATAACACTGAAATTGATAGAAACACATGAAAATGCATATACTGTGTGTACCTTCACTCTGCTATCAGAACCAAGCATTAGGAGTGAGTTTGGATCGAATATGATGAAAAGTGACTAGTTTCTGTCTGATAACACTGAAATTGATAGAAACACATGAAAATGCATATATTGTGTGCGCCGTGACTCTTTTTCTGCAACAGAGCGTTTTTTGACGAGTCTGCATCAATTCCGATGAAAAGTGACTATTTTGTGTCCGTTAACACTGAAATTGATAGAAACACATGAAAATGCATATATTGTGTGTACCTTCACTCTGCTATCAGAACCAAGCATTAGGAGTGAATCTGGATCGAATATGATGAAAAGTGACTAGTTTCTGTCTGATAACACTGAAATTGATAGAAACACATGAAAATGCATATACTGTGTGTACCTTCACTCTGGTATCAGAACCAAGCATTAGGAGTGAGTTTGGATCGAATATGATGAAAAGTGACTAGTTTCTGTCTGATAACACTGAAATTGATAGAAACACATGAAAATGCATATATTGTGTGCGCCGTGACTCTTTTTCTGCAACAGAGCGTTTTGGACGAGGTCTGCATCAATTCCGATGAAAAGTGACTATTTTGTGTCCGTTAACACTGAAATTGATAGAAACACATGAAAATGCATATATTGTGTGTACCTTCACTCTGCTATCAGAACCAAGCATTAGGAGTGAATCTGGATCGAATATGATGAAAAGTGACTAGTTTCTCTCTGATAACACTGAAATTGATAGAAACACATGAAAATGCATATACTGTGTGTACCTTCACTCTGCTATCAGAACCAAGCATTAGGAGTGAGTTTGGATCGAATATGATGAAAAGTGACTAGTTTCTGTCTGATAACACTGAAATTGATAGAAACACATGAAAATGCATATATTGTGTGCGCCGTGACTCTTTTTCTGCAAACAGAGCGTTTTGGACGAGTCTGCATCAATTCCGATGAAAAGTGACTATTTTGTGTCCGATAACACTGAAATTGATAGAAACACATGAAAATGCATATACTGTGTGTACCTTCACTCTGCTATCAGAACCAAGCATTAGGAGTGAATCTGGATCGAATGTGATGAAAAGTAACTAGTTTCTGTCTGATAACACTGAAATTGATAGAAACACATGAAAATGCATATACTGTGTGTACCTTCACTCTGCTATCAGAACCAAGCATTAGGAGTGAATCTGGATCGAATATGATGAAAAGTGACTAGTTTCTCTCTGATAACACTGAAATTGATAGAAACAAATGAAAATGCATATATTGTGTGTACCTTCACTCTGCTATCAGAACCAAGCATTAGGAGTGAATCTGGATCGAATGTGATGAAAAGTAACTAGTTTCTGTCTGATAACACTGAAATTGATAGAAACACATGAAAATGCATATATTGTGTGCGCCGTGACTCTTTTTCTGCAACAGAGCGTTCTGGACGAGTCTGCATCAATTCCAATGAAAAGTGACTATTTTGTGTCTGATAACACTGAAATTGATAGAAACACATGAAAATGCATATACTGTGTCTACCTTCACTCTGCTATCAGAACCAAGCATTAGGAGTGAATCTGGATCGAATATGATGAAAAGAGACTAGTTTCTCTCTGATAACACTGAAATTGATAGAAACACATGAAAATGCATATACTGTGTGTACCTTCACTCTGCTATCAGAACCAAGCATTAGGAGTGATTTTAGATCGAATATGATGAAAAGTGACTAGTTTCTGTCTGATAACACGGAAATTGATAGAAACACATGAAAATGCATATACTGTGTGCGCCGTGACTCTTTTTCTGCAACAGAGCGTTTTGGACGAGTCTGCATCAATTCCGATGAAAAGTGACTATTTTGTGTCCGTTAACACTGAAATTGATAGAAACACATGAAAATGCATATATTGTGTGTACCTTCACTCTGCTATCAGAACCAAGCATTAGGAGTGAATCTGGATCGAATATGATGAAAAGTGACTAGTTTCTGTCTGATAACACTGAAATTGATAGAAACACATGAAAATGCATATACTGTGTGTACCTTCACTCTGCTATCAGAACCAAGCATTAGGAGTGAGTTTGGATCGAATATGATGAAAAGTGACTAGTTTCTGTCTGATAACACTGAAATTGATAGAAACACATGAAAATGCATATATTGTGTGCGCCGTGACTCTTTTTCTGCAACAGAGCGTTTTGGACGAGTCTGCATCAATTCCGATGAAAAGTGACTATTTTGTGTCCGTTAACACTGAAATTGATAGAAACACATGAAAATGCATATATTGTGTGCGCCGTGACTCTTTTTCTGCAACAGAGCGTTTTGGACGAGTCTGCATCAATTCCGATGAAAAGTGACTATTTTGTGTCCGATAACACTGAAATTGATAGAAACACATGAAAATGCATATACTTTGTGTACCTTCACTCTGCTATCAGAACCAAGCATTAGGAGTGAATCTGGATCGAATGTGATGAAAAGTAACTAGTTTCTGTCTGATAACACTGAAATTGATAGAAACACATGAAAATGCATATACTGTGTGTACCTTCACTCTGCTATCAGAACCAAGCATTAGGAGTGAGTTTGGATCGAATATGATGAAAAGTGACTAGTTTCTGTCTGATAACACTGAAATTGATAGAAACACATGAAAATGCATATATTGTGTGCGCCGTGACTCTTTTTCTGCAACAGAGCGTTTTGGACGAGTCTGCATCAATTCCGATGAAAAGTGACTATTTTGTGTCCGATAACACTGAAATTGATAGAAACACATGAAAATGCATATACTTTGTGTACCTTCACTCTGCTATCAGAACCAAGCATTAGGAGTGAATCTGGATCGAATGTGATGAAAAGTAACTAGTTTCTGTCTGATAACACTGAAATTGATAGAAACACATGAAAATGCATATACTGTGTGTACCTTCACTCTGCTATCAGAACCAAGCATTAGGAGTGAATCTGCATCGAATATGATGAAAAGTGACTAGTTTCTCTCTGATAACACTGAAATTGATAGAAACAAATGAAAATGCATATATTGTGTGTACCTTCACTCTGCTATCAGAACCAAGCATTAGGAGTGAATCTGGATCGAATGTGATGAAAAGTAACTAGTTTCTGTCTGATAACACTGAAATTGATAGAAACACATGAAAATGCATATATTGTGTGCGCCGTGACTCTTTTTCTGCAACAGAGCGTTCTGGACGAGTCTGCATCAATTCCAATGAAAAGTGACTATTTTGTGTCCGATAACACTGAAATTGATAGAAACACATGAAAATGCATATACTGTGTCTACCTTCACTCTGCTATCAGAACCAAGCATTAGGAGTGAATCTGGATCGAATATGATGAAAAGTGACTAGTTTCTGTCTGATAACACTGAAATTGATAGAAACACATGAAAATGCATATACTGTGTGTACCTTCACTCTGCTATCAGAACCAAGCATTAGGAGTGAATCTGCATCGAATATGATGAAAAGTGACTAGTTTCTCTCTGATAACACTGAAATTGATAGAAACAAATGAAAATGCATATATTGTGTGTACCTTCACTCTGCTATCAGAACCAAGCATTAGGAGTGAATCTGGATCGAATGTGATGAAAAGTAACTAGTTTCTGTCTGATAACACTGAAATTGATAGAAACACATGAAAATGCATATATTGTGTGCGCCGTGACTCTTTTTCTGCAACAGAGCGTTCTGGACGAGTCTGCATCAATTCCAATGAAAAGTGACTATTTTGTGTCTGATAACACTGAAATTGATAGAAACACATGAAAATGCATATACTGTGTCTACCTTCACTCTGCTATCAGAACCAAGCATTAGGAGTGAATCTGGATCGAATATGATGAAAAGAGACTAGTTTCTCTCTGATAACACTGAAATTGATAGAAACACATGAAAATGCATATACTGTGTGTACCTTCACTCTGCTATCAGAACCAAGCATTAGGAGTGATTTTAGATCGAATATGATGAAAAGTGACTAGTTTCTGTCTGATAACACGGAAATTGATAGAAACACATGAAAATGCATATACTGTGTGCGCCGTGACTCTTTTTCTGCAACAGAGCGTTTTGGACGAGTCTGCATCAATTCCGATGAAAAGTGACTATTTTGTGTCCGTTAACACTGAAATTGATAGAAACACATGAAAATGCATATATTGTGTGTACCTTCACTCTGCTATCAGAACCAAGCATTAGGAGTGAATCTGGATCGAATATGATGAAAAGTGACTAGTTTCTGTCTGATAACACTGAAATTGATAGAAACACATGAAAATGCATATACTGTGTGTACCTTCACTCTGCTATCAGAACCAAGCATTAGGAGTGAATCTGCATCGAATATGATGAAAAGTGACTAGTTTCTCTCTGATAACACTGAAATTGATAGAAACAAAT
>NW_025335247.1:0-28808 GCF_914725855.1 Thunnus albacares
CGCCGTGACCGCCGTGACCCTGCGCAGCCGAGCCTTTGGGGTGAGTCTACATCGGTTCTGATGAAAAGCCACTAGTTTGGGCCCAATAACACTGAAATTGACAGAAACACATGAAAATGCATGTACGGCGTGGGCCGTGACCCTGCCAGCGCAGCCGAGCCTTTTGGTTGAGTCTGCATCGGTTCTGATGAAAAGCGACTGGTTTGGGCCCAATAACACTGAAATTGACAGAAACACATGAAAATGCATGTACGGCGTGCGCCGTGACCCTGCGCAGCCGAGCCTTTTGGGTGAGTCTGCATCGGTTCTGATGAAAAGCCACTAGTTTGGGCCCAATAACACTGAAATTGACAGAAACACATGAAAATGCATGTACGGCGTGCGCCGTGATCCTGCGCAGCCGAGCCTTTGGGGTGAGTCTGCATCGGTTCTGATGAAAAGCCACTAGTTTGGGCCCAATAACACTGAAATTGACAGAAACACATGAAAATGCATGTACGGAGTGCGTCGTGACCCTGCCAGCGCAGCCGAGCCTTTTGGGTGAGTCTGCATCGGTTCTGATGAAAAGCCACTAGTTTGGGCCCAAAAACACTGAAATTGACAGAAACACATGAAAATGCATGTACGGCGTGCGCCGTGACCCTGCCAGCGCAGCCGAGCCTTTTGGGTGAGTCTGCATCGGTTGTGATGAAAAGCCACTAGTTTGGGCCCAAAAACACTGAAATTGACAGAAACACATGAAAATGCATGTACGGCGTGAGCTGTGACCCTGCCATTGCAGCCGAGCCTGTTGGGTGAGTCTGTATCGGTTCTGATGAAAAGCGACTGGTTTGGGCCCAATAACACTGAAATTGACAGAAACACATGAAAATGCATGTACGGCGTGCGCCGTGACCCTGCGCAGCCGAGCCTTTGGGGTGAGTCTGCATCGGTTCTGATGAAAAGCCACTAGTTTGGGCCCAATAACACTGAAATTGACAGAAACACATGAAAATGCATGTACGGCGTGCGCCGTGATCCTGCGCAGCCGAGCCTTTGGGGTGAGTCTGCATCGGCTCTGATGAAAAGCCACTAGTTTGGGCCCAATAACACTGAAATTGACAGAAACACATGAAAATGCATGTACGGCGTGCGCCGTGACCCTGCCAGCGCAGCCGAGCCTTTTGGGTGAGTCTGCATCGGTTCTGATGAAAAGCGACTAGTTTGGGCCCAAAAACACTGAAATTGACAGAAACACATGAAAATGCATGTACGGCGTGCGCCGTGACCCTGCCAGCGCAGCCGAGCCTTTTGGGTGAGTCTGCATCGGTTCTGATGAAAAGCCACTAGTTTGGGCCCAATAACACTGAAATTGACAGAAACACATGAAAATGCATGTACGGCGTGCGCCGTGACCCTGCCAGCGCAGCCGAGCCTTTGGGGTGAGTCTGCATCGGTTCTGATGAAAAGCCAATAGTTTGGGCCCAATAACACTGAAATTGACAAAAACACATGAAAATGCATGTACGGCGTGCGCCGTGACCCTGCGCAGCCGAGCCTTTTGGGTGAGTCTGCATCGGTTCTGATGAAAAGCCACTAGTTTGGGCCCAATAACACTGAAATTTACAGAAACACATGAAAATGCATGTACGGCGTGCGCCGTGACCCTGCCAGCGCAGCCGAGCCTTTAGGGTGAGTCTGCATCGGTTCTGATGAAAAGCCACTAGTTTGGGCCCAATAACACTGAAATTGACAGAAACACATGAAAATGCATGTACGGCGTGCGCCGTGATCCTTCGCATCCGAGTCTTTGGGGTGAGTCTGCATCGGTTCTGATGAAAAGCCACTAGTTTGGGCCCAATAACACTGAAATTGACAGAAACACATGAAAATGCATGTACGGTGTGCGCCGTGACCCTGCCAGCGCAGCCGAGCCTTTTGGGTGAGTCTGCATCGGTTCTGATGAAAAGCCACTAGTTTGGGCCCAATAACACTGAAATTGACAGAAACACATGAAAATGCATGTACGGTGTGCGCCGTGACCCTGCGCAGCCGAGCCTTTGGGGTGAGTCTGCATCGGTTCTGATGAAAAGCCACTAGTTTGGGCCCAATAACACTGAAATTGACAGAAACACATGAAAATGCATGTACGGCGTGCGCCGTGATCCTGCGCAGCCGAGCCTTTTGGGTGAGTCTGCATCGGTTCTGATGAGAAGCCACTAGTTTGGGCCCAATAACAATGAAATTGACAGAAACACATGAAAATGCATGTACGGCGTGCGCCGTGACCCTGCGCAGCCGAGCCTTTTGGGTGAGTCTGCATCGGTTCTGATGAAAAGCCACTAGTTTGGGCCCAATAACACTGAAATTGACAGAAACACAAGAAAATGCATGTACGGCGTGCGCCCGTGACCCTGCGCAGCCGAGCCTTTGGGGTGAGTCTGCATCGGTTCTGATGAAAAGCCACTAGTTTGGGCCCAATAACACTGAAATTGACAGAAACACATGAAAATGCATGTACGGCGTGCGCCGTGATCCTGCGCAGCCGAGCCTTTTGGGGTGAGTCTGCATCGGTTCTGATGAAAAGCCACTAGTTTGGGCCCAATAACACTGAAATTGACAGAAACACATGAAAATGCATGTACGGAGTGCGCCGTGACCCTGCCAGCGCAGCCGAGCCTTTTGGGTGAGTCTGCATCGGTTCTGATGAAAAGCCACTAGTTTGGGCCCAAAAACACTGAAATTGACAGAAACACATGAAAATGCATGTACGGCGTGCGCCGTGACCCTGCCAGCGCAGCCGAGCCTTTTGGGTGAGTCTGCATCGGTTGTGATGAAAAGCCACTAGTTTGGGCCCAAAAACACTGAAATTGACAGAAACACATGAAAATGCATGTACGGCGTGAGCCGTGACCCTGCCATTGCAGCCGAGCCTTTTGGGTGAGTCTGTATCGGTTCTGATGAAAAGCGACTGGTTTGGGCCCAATAACACTGAAATTGACAGAAACACATGAAAATGCATGTACGGCGTGCGCCGTGACCCTGCGCAGCCGAGCCTTTGGGGTGAGTCTGCATCGGTTCTGATGAAAAGCCACTAGTTTGGGCCCAATAACACTGAAATTGACAGAAACACATGAAAATGCATGTACGGCGTGCGCCGTGATCCTGCGCAGCCGAGCCTTTGGGGTGAGTCTGCATCGGTTCTGATGAAAAGCCACTAGTTTGGGCCCAATAACACTGAAATTGACAGAAACACATGAAAATGCATGTACGGCGTGCGCCGTGACCCTGCCAGCGCAGCCGAGCCTTTTGGGTGAGTCTGCATCGGTTCTGATGAAAAGCGACTAGTTTGGGCCCAAAAACACTGAAATTGACAGAAACACATGAAAATGCATGTACGGCGTGCGCCGTGACCCTGCCAGCGCAGCCGAGCCTTTTGGGTGAGTCTGCATCGGTTCTGATGAAAAGCCACTAGTTTGGGCCCAATAACACTGAAATTGACAGAAACACATGAAAATGCATGTACGGCGTGCGCCGTGACCCTGCCAGCGCAGCCGAGCCTTTGGGGTGAGTCTGCATCGGTTCTGATGAAAAGCCAATAGTTTGGGCCCAATAACACTGAAATTGACAAAAACACATGAAAATGCATGTACGGCGTGCGCCGTGACCCTGCGCAGCCGAGCCTTTTGGGTGAGTCTGCATCGGTTCTGATGAAAAGCCACTAGTTTGGGCCCAATAACACTGAAATTGACAGAAACACATGAAAATGCATGTACGGTGTGCGCCGTGACCCTGCGCAGCCGAGCCTTTGGGGTGAGTCTGCATCGGTTCTGATGAAAAGCCACTAGTTTGGGCCCAATAACACTGAAATTGACAGAAACACATGAAAATGCATGTACGGCGTGCGCCGTGATCCTGCGCAGCCGAGCCTTTTGGGTGAGTCTGCATCGGTTCTGATGAGAAGCCACTAGTTTGGGCCCAATAACAATGAAATTGACAGAAACACATGAAAATGCATGTACGGCGTGCGCCGTGACCCTGCGCAGCCGAGCCTTTTGGGTGAGTCTGCATCGGTTCTGATGAAAAGCCACTAGTTTGGGCCCAATAACACTGAAATTGACAGAAACACATGAAAATGCATGTACGGCGTGCGCCGTGACCCTGCGCAGCCGAGCCTTTGGGGTGAGTCTGCATCGGTTCTGATGAAAAGCCACTAGTTTGGGCCCAATAACACTGAAATTGACAGAAACACATGAAAATGCATGTACGGCGTGCGCCGTGATCCTGCGCAGCCGAGCCTTTTGGGTGAGTCTGCATCGGTTCTGATGAAAAGCCACTAGTTTGGGCCCAATAACACTGAAATTGACAGAAACACATGAAAATGCATGTACGGAGTGCGCCGTGACCCTGCCAGCGCAGCCGAGCCTTTTGGGTGAGTCTGCATCGGTTCTGATGAAAAGCCACTAGTTTGGGCCCAAAAACACTGAAATTCACAGAAACACATGAAAATGCATGTACGGCGTGCGCCGTGACCCTGCCAGCGCAGCCGAGCCTTTTGGGTGAGTCTGCATCGGTTGTGATGAAAAGCCACTAGTTTGGGCCCAAAAACACTGAAATTGACAGAAACACATGAAAATGCATGTACGGCGTGAGCCGTGACCCTGCCATTGCAGCCGAGCCTTTTGGGTGAGTCTGTATCGGTTCTGATGAAAAGCGACTGGTTTGGGCCCAATAACACTGAAATTGACAGAAACACATGAAAATGCATGTACGGCGTGCGCCGTGACCCTGCGCAGCCGAGCCTTTTGGGTGAGTCTGCATCGGTTCTGATGAAAAGCCACTAGTTTGGGCCCAATAACACTGAAATTGACAGAAACACATGAAAATGCATGTACGGCGTGCGCCGTGATCCTGCGCAGCCGAGCCTTTGGGGTGAGTCTGCATCGGTTCTGATGAAAAGCCACTAGTTTGGGCCCAATAACACTGAAATTGACAGAAACACATGAAAATGCATGTACGGCGTGCGCCGTGACCCTGCCAGCGCAGCCGAGCCTTTTGGGTGAGTCTGCATCGGTTCTGATGAAAAGCGACTAGTTTGGGCCCAAAAACACTGAAATTGACAGAAACACATGAAAATGCATGTACGGCGTGCGCCGTGACCCTGCCAGCGCAGCCGAGCCTTTTGGGTGAGTCTGCATCGGTTCTGATGAAAAGCCACTAGTTTGGGCCCAATAACACTGAAATTGACAGAAACACATGAAAATGCATGTACGGCGTGCGCCGTGACCCTGCCAGCGCAGCCGAGCCTTTGGGGTGAGTCTGCATCGGTTCTGATGAAAAGCCAATAGTTTGGGCCCAATAACACTGAAATTGACAAAAACACATGAAAATGCATGTACGGCGTGCGCCGTGACCCTGCGCAGCCGAGCCTTTTGGGTGAGTCTGCATCGGTTCTGATGAAAAGCCACTAGTTTGGGCCCAATAACACTGAAATTGACAAAAACACATGAAAATGCATGTACGGCGTGCGCCGTGATCCTGCGCAGCCGAGCCTTTGGGGTGAGTCTGCATCGGTTCTGATGAAAAGCCACTAATTTGGGCCCAATAACACTGAAATTGACAGAAACACATGAAAATGCATGTATGGTGTGCGCCGTGACCCTGCCAGCGCAGCCGAGCCTTTTGGGTGAGTCTGCATCGGTTCTGATGAAAAGCCACTAGTTTGGGCCCAATAACACTGAAATTGACAGAAACACATGAAAATGCATGTACGGTGTGCGCCGTGACCCTGCCAGCGCAGCCGAGCCTTTTGGGTGAGTCTGCATCGGTTCTGATGAAAAGCGACTGGTTTGGGCCCAATAACACTGAAATTGACAGAAACACATGAAAATGCATGTACGGCGTGCGCCGTGACCCTGCCAGCGCAGCCGAGCCTTTTGGGTGAGTCTGCATCGGTTCTGATGAAAAGCCACTAGTTTGGGCCCAATAACACTGAAATTGACAGAAACACATGAAAATGCATGTACGGTGTGCGCCGTGACCCTGCCAGCGCAGCCGAGCCTTTTGGGTGAGTCTGCATCGGTTCTGATGAAAAGCGACTGGTTTGGGCCCAATAACACTGAAATTGACAGAAACACATGAAAATGCATGTACGGCGTGCGCCGTGACCCTGCCAGCGCAGCCGAGCCTTTTGGGTGAGTCTGCATCGGTTCTGATGAAAAGCCACTAGTTTGGGCCCAATAACACTGAAATTGACAGAAACACATGAAAATGCATGTACGGCGTGCGCCGTGACCCTGCCAGCGCAGCCGAGCCTTTTGGGTGAGTCTGCATCGGTTCTGATGAAAAGCGACTGGTTTGGGCCCAAAAACACTGAAATTGACAGAAACACATGAAAATGCATGTACGGCGTGCGCCGTGACCCTGCCAGCGCAGCCGAGCCTTTTGGGTGAGTCTGCATCGGTTCTGATGAAAAGCCACTAGTTTGGGCCCAATAACACTGAAATTGACAGAAACACATGAAAATGCATGTACGGCGTGCGCCGTGACCCTGCGCAGCCGAGCCTTTTGGGTGAGTCTGCATCGGTTCTGATGAAAAGCGACTGGTTTGGGCCCAATAACACTGAAATTGACAGAAACACATGAAAATGCATGTACGGCGTGCGCCGTGACCCTGCCAGCGCAGCCGAGCCTTTTGGGTGAGTCTGCATCGGTTCTGATGAAAAGCCACTAGTTTGGGCCCAAAAACACTGAAATTGACAGAAACACATGAAAATGCATGTACGGCGTGAGCCGTGACCCTGCCATTGCAGCCGAGCCTTTTGGGTGAGTCTGTATCGGTTCTGATGAAAAGCGACTGGTTTGGGCCCAATAACACTGAAATTGACAGAAACACATGAAAATGCATGTACGGCGTGCGCCATGACCCTGCGCAGCCGAGCCTTTGGGGTGAGTCTGCATCGGTTCTGATGAAAAGCCACTAGTTTGGGCCCAATAACACTGAAATTGACAGAAACACATGAAAATGCATGTACGGCGTGCGCCGTGATCCTGCGCAGCCGAGCCTTTGGGGTGAGTCTGCATCGGTTCTGATGAAAAGCCACTAGTTTGGGCCCAATAACACTGAAATTGACAGAAACACATGAAAATGCATGTACGGCGTGCGCCGTGACCCTGCCAGCGCAGCCGAGCCTTTTGGGTGAGTCTGCATCAGTTCTGATGAAAAGCGACTAGTTTGGGCCCAAAAACACTGAAATTGACAGAAACACATGAAAATGCATGTACGGCGTGCGCCGTGACCCTGCCAGCGCAGCCGAGCCTTTGGGGTGAGTCTGCATCGGTTCTGATGAAAAGCCAATAGTTTGGGCCCAATAACACTGAAATTGACAGAAACACATGAAAATGCATGTACGGCGTGCGCCGTGACCCTGCGCAGCCGAGCCTTTTGGGTGAGTCTGCATCGGTTCTGATGAAAAGCCACTAGTTTGGGCCCAATAACACTGAAATTGACAGAAACACATGAAAATGCATGTACGGCGTGCGCCGTGACCCTGCCAGCGCAGCCGAGCCTTTAGGGTGAGTCTGCATCGGTTCTGATGAAAAGCGACTAGTTTGGGCCCAATAACACTGAAATTGACAGAAACACATGAAAATGCATGTACGGCATGCGCCGTGACCCTGCCAGCGCAGCCGAGCCTTTGGGGTGAGTCTGCATCGGTTCTGATGAAAAGCCACTAGTTTGGGCCCAATAACACTGAAATTGACAAAAACACATGAAAATGCATGTACGGCGTGCGCCGTGACCCTGCGCAGCCGAGCCTTTTGGGTGAGTCTGCATCGGTTCTGATGAAAAGCCACTAGTTTGGGCCCAATAACACTGAAATTGACAGAAACACATGAAAATGCATGTACGGCGTGCGCCGTGACCCTGCCAGCGCAGCCGAGCCTTTAGGGTGAGTCTGCATCGGTTCTGATGAAAAGCCACTAGTTTGGGCCCAATAACACTGAAATTGACAGAAACACATGAAAATGCATGTACGGTGTGCGCCGTGACCCTGCCAGCGCAGCCGAGCCTTTTGGGTGAGTCTGCATCGGTTCTGATGAAAAGCGACTGGTTTGGGCCCAATAACACTGAAATTGACAGAAACACATGAAAATACATGTATGGTGTGCGCCGTGACCCTGCCAGCGCAGCCGAGCCTTTTGGGTGAGTCTGCATCGGTTCTGATGAAAAGCCACTAGTTTGGGCCCAATAACACTGAAATTGACAGAAACACATGAAAATGCATGTACGGCGTGCGCCGTGATCCTGCGCAGCCGAGCCTTTGGGGTGAGTCTGCATCGGTTCTGATGAAAAGCCACTAATTTGGGCCCAATAACACTGAAATTGACAGAAACACATGAAAATGCATGTATGGTGTGCGCCGTGACCCTGCCAGCGCAGCCGAGCCTTTTGGGTGAGTCTGCATCGGTTCTGATGAAAAGCCACTAGTTTGGGCCCAATAACACTGAAATTGACAGAAACACATGAAAATGCATGTACGGCGTGCGCCGTGACCCTGCGCAGCCGAGCCTTTGGGGTGAGTCTGCATCGGTTCTGATGAAAAGCCACTAGTTTGGGCCCAATAACACTGAAATTGACAGAAACACATGAAAATGTATGTACGGCGTGCGCCGTGATCCTGCGCAGCCGAGCCTTTGGGGTGAGTCTGCATCGGTTCTGATGAAAAGCCACTAGTTTGGGCCCAATAACACTGAAATTGACAAAAACACATGAAAATGCATGTACGGCGTGCGCCGTGACCCTGCCAGCACAGCTGAGCCTTTAGGGTGAGTCTGCATCGGTTCTGCTGAAAAGCCACTAGTTTGGGCCCAATAACACTGAAATTGACAGAAACACATGAAAATGCATGTACGGCGTGCGCCGTGACCCTGCCAGCGCAGCCGAGCCTTTTGGGTGAGTCTGCATCGGTTCTGATGAAAAGCCACTAGTTTGGGCCCAATAACACTGAAATTGACAAAAACACATGAAAATGCATGTACGGCGTGCGCCGTGACCCTGCCAGCACAGCTGAGCCTTTAGGGTGAGTCTGCATCGGTTCTGATGAAAAGCCACTAGTTAGGGCCCAATAACACTGAAATTGACAGAAACACATGAAAATGCATGTACGGCGTGCGCCGTGACCCTGCCAGCGCAGCCGAGCCTTTTGGGTGAGTCTGCATCGGTTCTGATGAAAAGCCACTAGTTTGGGCCCAATAACACTGAAATTGACAGAAACACATGAAAATGCATGTACGGCGTGCGCCGTGACCCTGCCAGCGCAGCCGAGCCTTTTGGGTGAGTCTGCATCGGTTCTGATGAAAAGCCACTAGTTTGGGCCCAATAACACTGAAATTGACAGAAACACATGAAAATGCATGTACGGCGTGCGCCGTGACCCTGCCAGCGCAGCCGAGCCTTTAGTGTGAGTCTGCATCGGTTCTGATGAAAAGCCACTAGTTTGGGCCCAATAACACTGAAATTGACAGAAACACATGAAAATGCATGTACGGCGTGCGCCGTGACCCTGCCAGCGCAGCCGAGCCTTTTGGGTGAGTCTGCATCGGTTCTGATGAAAAGCGACTGGTTTGGGCCCAATAACACTGAAATTGACAGAAACACATGAAAATGCATGTACGGCGTGCGCCGTGACCCTGCCAGTGCAGCCGAGCCTTTTGGGTGAGTCTGCATCGGTTCTGATGAAAAGCCACTAGTTTGGGCCCAATAACACTGAAATTGACAGAAACACATGAAAATGCATGTACGGCGTGCGCCGTGATCCTGCGCAGCCGAGCCTTTGGGGTGAGTCTGCATCGGTTCTGATGAAAAGCCACTAGTTTGGGCCCAATAACACTGAAATTGACAGAAACACATGAAAATGCATGTATGGTGTGCGCCGTAACCCTGCCAGCGCAGCCGAGCCTTTTGGGTGAGTCTGCATCGGTTCTGATGAAAAGCCACTAGTTTGGGCTCAATAACACTGAAACTGACAGAAACACATGAAAATGCATGTACGGCGTGCGCCGTGACCCTGCGCAGCCGAGCCTTTGGGGTGAGTCTGCATCGGTTCTGATGAAAAGCCACTAGTTTGGGCCCAATAACACTGAAATTGACAGAAACACATGAAAATGCATGTACGGTGTGCGCCGTGACCCTGCCAGCGCAGCCGAGCCTTTTGGGTGAGTCTGCATCGGTTCTAATGAAAAGCGACTGGTTTGGGCCCAATAACACTGAAATTGACAGAAACACATGAAAATGCATGTACGGTGTGCGCCGTGACCCTGCCAGCGCAGCCGAGCCTTTTGGGTGAGTCTGCATCGGTTCTGATGAAAAGCCACTAGTTTGGGCCCAATAACACTGAAATTGACAGAAACACATGAAAATGCATGTACGGCGTGCGCCGTGACCCTGCGCAGCCGAGCCTTTGGGGTGAGTCTGCATCGGTTCTGATGAAAAGCCACTAGTTTGGGCCCCATAACACTGAAATTGACAGAAACACATGAAAATGCATATACGGCGTGCGCCGTGACCCTGCGCAGCCGAGCCTTTGGGGTGAGTCTGCATCGGTTCTGATGAAAAGCCACTAGTTTGGGCCCAATAACACTGAAATTGACAGAAACACATGAAAATGCATGTACGGCGTGCGTCGTGACCCTGCCAGCGCAGCCGAGCCTTTTGAGTGAGTCTGCATCGGTTCTGATGAAAAGCGACTGGTTTGGGCCCAAAAACACTGAAATTGACAGAAACACATGAAAATGCATGTACGGTGTGCGCCGTGACCCTGCCAGCGCAGCCGAGCCTTTTGGGTGAGTCTGCATCGGTTCTGATGAAAAGCCACTAGTTTGGGCCCAATAACACTGAAATTGACAGAAACACATGAAAATGCATGTACGGCGTGCGCCGTGACCCTGCCAGCGCAGCCGAGGCTTTTGGGTGAGTCTGCATCGGTTCTGATGAAAAGCCCACTAGTTTGGGCCCAATAACACTGAAATTGACAGACACACATGAAAATGCATGTACGGTGTGCGCCGTGACCCTGCCAGCGCAGCCGAGCCTTTTGGGTGAGTCTGCATCGGTTCTAATGAAAAGCGACTGGTTTGGGCCCAATAACACTGAAATTGACAGAAACACATGAAAATGCATGTACGGCGTGCGCCGTGACCCTGCCAGCGCAGCCGAGCCTTTTGGGTGAGTCTGCATCGGTTCTGATGAAAAGCCACTAGTTTGGGCCCAATAACACTGAAATTGACAGAAACACATGAAAATGCATGTACGGCGTGCGCCGTGATCCTGCGCAGCCGAGCCTTTGGGGTGAGTCTGCATCGGTTCTGATGAAAAGCCACTAGTTTGGGCCCAATAACACTGAAATTGACAGAAACACATGAAAATGCATGTACGGCGTGCGCCGTGACCCTGCCAGCGCAGCCGAGCCTTTTGGGTGAGTCTGCATCGGTTCTGATGAAAAGCCACTAGTTTGGGCCCAATAACACTGAAATTGACAGAAACACATGAAAATGCATGTACGGCGTGCGCCGTGACCCTGCCAGCGCAGCCGAGCCTTTGGGGTGAGTCTGCATCGGTTCTGATGAAAAGCCAATAGTTTGGGCCCAATAACACTGAAATTGACAGAAACACATGAAAATGCATGTACGGCGTGCGCCGTGACCCTGCGCAGCCGAGCCTTTTGGGTGAGTCTGCATCGGTTCTGATGAAAAGCCACTAGTTTGGGCCCAATAACACTGAAATTGACAGAAACACATGAAAATGCATGTACGGCGTGCGCCGTGACCCTGCCAGCGCAGCCGAGCCTTTAGGGTGAGTCTGCATCGGTTCTGATGAAAAGCGATTAGTTTGGGCCCAATAACACTGAAATTGACAGAAACACATGAAAATGCATGTACGGCATGCGCCGTGACCCTGCCAGCGCAGCCGAGCCTTTGGGGTGAGTCTGCATCGGTTCTGATGAAAAGCCAATAGTTTGGGCCCAATAACACTGAAATTGACAAAAACACATGAAAATGCATGTACGGCGTGCGCCGTGACCCTGCGCAGCCGAGCCTTTTGGGTGAGTCTGCATCGGTTCTGATGAAAAGCCACTAGTTTGGGCCCAATAACACTGAAATTGACAGAAACACATGAAAATGCATGTACGGCGTGCGCCGTGACCCTGCCAGCGCAGCCGAGCCTTTAGGGTGAGTCTGCATCGGTTCTGATGAAAAGCCACTAGTTTGGGCCCAATAACACTGAAATTGACAGAAACACATGAAAATGCATGTACGATGTGCGCCGTGACCCTGCCAGCGCAGCCGAGCCTTTTGGGTGAGTCTGCATCGGTTCTGATGAAAAGCGACTGGTTTGGGCCCAATAACACTGAAATTGACAGAAACACATGAAAATACATGTATGGTGTGCGCCGTGACCCTGCCAGCGCAGCCGAGCCTTTTGGGTGAGTCTGCATCGGTTCTGATGAAAAGCCACTAGTTTGGGCCCAATAACACTGAAATTGACAGAAACACATGAAAATGCATGTACGGCGTGCGCCGTGATCCTGCGCAGCCGAGCCTTTGGGGTGAGTCTGCATCGGTTCTGATGAAAAGCCACTAATTTGGGCCCAATAACACTGAAATTGACAGAAACACATGAAAATGCATGTATGGTGTGCGCCGTGACCCTGCCAGCGCAGCCGAGCCTTTTGGGTGAGTCTGCATCGGTTCTGATGAAAAGCCACTAGTTTGGGCCCAATAACACTGAAATTGACAGAAACACATGAAAATGCATGTACGGCGTGCGCCGTGACCCTGCGCAGCCGAGCCTTTGGGGTGAGTCTGCATCGGTTCTGATGAAAAGCCACTAGTTTGGGCCCAATAACACTGAAATTGACAGAAACACATGAAAATGTATGTACGGCGTGCGCCGTGATCCTGCGCAGCCGAGCCTTTGGGGTGAGTCTGCATCGGTTCTGATGAAAAGCCACTAGTTTGGGCCCAATAACACTGAAATTGACAAAAACACATGAAAATGCATGTACGGCGTGCGCCGTGACCCTGCCAGCACAGCTGAGCCTTTAGGGTGAGTCTGCATCGGTTCTGCTGAAAAGCCACTAGTTTGGGCCCAATAACACTGAAATTGACAGAAACACATGAAAATGCATGTACGGCGTGCGCCGTGACCCTGCCAGCGCAGCCGAGCCTTTTGGGTGAGTCTGCATCGGTTCTGATGAAAAGCCACTAGTTTGGGCCCAATAACACTGAAATTGACAAAAACACATGAAAATGCATGTACGGCGTGCGCCGTGACCCTGCCAGCACAGCTGAGCCTTTAGGGTGAGTCTGCATCGGTTCTGATGAAAAGCCACTAGTTAGGGCCCAATAACACTGAAATTGACAGAAACACATGAAAATGCATGTACGGCGTGCGCCGTGACCCTGCCAGCGCAGCCGAGCCTTTTGGGTGAGTCTGCATCGGTTCTGATGAAAAGCCACTAGTTTGGGCCCAATAACACTGAAATTGACAGAAACACATGAAAATGCATGTACGGCGTGCGCAGTGACCCTGCCAGCGCAGCCGAGCCTTTTGGGTGAGTCTGCATCGGTTCTGATGAAAAGCCACTAGTTTGGGCCCAATAACACTGAAATTGACAGAAACACATGAAAATGCATGTACGGCGTGCGCCGTGACCCTGCCAGCGCAGCCGAGCCTTTAGTGTGAGTCTGCATCGGTTCTGATGAAAAGCCACTAGTTTGGGCCCAATAACACTGAAATTGACAGAAACACATGAAAATGCATGTACGGCGTGCGCCGTGACCCTGCCAGCGCAGCCGAGCCTTTTGGGTGAGTCTGCATCGGTTCTGATGAAAAGCGACTGGTTTGGGCCCAATAACACTGAAATTGACAGAAACACATGAAAATGCATGTACGGCGTGCGCCGTGACCCTGCCAGTGCAGCCGAGCCTTTTGGGTGAGTCTGCATCGGTTCTGATGAAAAGCCACTAGTTTGGGCCCAATAACACTGAAATTGACAGAAACACATGAAAATGCATGTACGGCGTGCGCCGTGATCCTGCGCAGCCGAGCCTTTGGGGTGAGTCTGCATCGGTTCTGATGAAAAGCCACTAGTTTGGGCCCAATAACACTGAAATTGACAGAAACACATGAAAATGCATGTATGGTGTGCGCCGTAACCCTGCCAGCGCAGCCGAGCCTTTTGGGTGAGTCTGCATCGGTTCTGATGAAAAGCCACTAGTTTGGGCTCAATAACACTGAAACTGACAGAAACACATGAAAATGCATGTACGGCGTGCGCCGTGACCCTGCGCAGCCGAGCCTTTGGGGTGAGTCTGCATCGGTTCTGATGAAAAGCCACTAGTTTGGGCCCAATAACACTGAAATTGACAGAAACACATGAAAATGCATGTACGGCGTGCGCCGTGACCCTGCCAGCGCAGCCGAGCCTTTTGGGTGAGTCTGCATCGGTTCTAATGAAAAGCGACTGGTTTGGGCCCAATAACACTGAAATTGACAGAAACACATGAAAATGCATGTACGGCGTGCGCCGTGACCCTGCCAGCGCAGCCGAGCCTTTTGGGTGAGTCTGCATCGGTTCTGATGAAAAGCCACTAGTTTGGGCCCAATAACACTGAAATTGACAGAAACACATGAAAATGCATGTACGGCGTGCGCCGTGACCCTGCGCAGCCGAGCCTTTGGGGTGAGTCTGCATCGGTTCTGATGAAAAGCCACTAGTTTGGGCCCCATAACACTGAAATTGACAGAAACACATGAAAATGCATGTACGGCGTGCGCCGTGACCCTGCGCAGCCGAGCCTTTGGGGTGAGTCTGCATCGGTTCTGATGAAAAGCCACTAGTTTGGGCCCAATAACACTGAAATTGACAGAAACACATGAAAATGCATGTACGGCGTGCGTCGTGACCCTGCCAGCGCAGCCGAGCCTTTTGAGTGAGTCTGCATCGGTTCTGATGAAAAGCGACTGGTTTGGGCCCAAAAACACTGAAATTGACAGAAACACATGAAAATGCATGTACGGTGTGCGCCGTGACCCTGCCAGCGCAGCCGAGGCTTTTGGGTGAGTCTGCATCGGTTCTGATGAAAAGCCCACTAGTTTGGGCCCAATAACACTGAAATTGACAGACACACATGAAAATGCATGTACGGTGTGCGCCGTGACCCTGCCAGCGCAGCCGAGCCTTTTGGGTGAGTCTGCATCGGTTCTAATGAAAAGCGACTGGTTTGGGCCCAATAACACTGAAATTGACAGAAACACATGAAAATGCATGTACGGCGTGCGCCGTGACCCTGCCAGCGCAGCCGAGCCTTTTGGGTGAGTCTGCATCGGTTCTGATGAAAAGCCACTAGTTTGGGCCCAATAACACTGAAATTGACAGAAACACATGAAAATGCATGTACGGCGTGCGCCGTGATCCTGCGCAGCCGAGCCTTTGGGGTGAGTCTGCATCGGTTCTGATGAAAAGCCACTAGTTTGGGCCCAATAACACTGAAATTGACAGAAACACATGAAAATGCATGTACGGCGTGCGCCGTGACCCTGCCAGCGCAGCCGAGCCTTTTGGGTGAGTCTGCATCGGTTCTGATGAAAAGCGACTAGTTTGGGCCCAAAAACACTGAAATTGACAGAAACACATGAAAATGCATGTACGGCGTGCGCCGTGACCCTGCGAGCGCAGCCGAGCCTTTTGGGTGAGTCTGCATCGGTTCTGATGAAAAGCCACTAGTTTGGGCCCAATAACACTGAAATTGACAGAAACACATGAAAATGCATGTACGGCGTGCGCCGTGACCCTGCCAGCGCAGCCGAGCCTTTGGGGTGAGTCTGCATCGGTTCTGATGAAAAGCCAATAGTTTGGGCCCAATAACACTGAAATTGACAGAAACACATGAAAATGCATGTACGGCGTGCGCCGTGACCCTGCGCAGCCGAGCCTTTTGGGTGAGTCTGCATCGGTTCTGATGAAAAGCCACTAGTTTGGGCCCAATAACACTGAAATTGACAGAAACACATGAAAATGCATGTACGGCGTGCGCCGTGACCCTGCCAGCGCAGCCGAGCCTTTAGGGTGAGTCTGCATCGGTTCTGATGAAAAGCGACTAGTTTGGGCCCAATAACACTGAAATTGACAGAAACACATGAAAATGCATGTACGGCATGCGCCGTGACCCTGCCAGCGCAGCCGAGCCTTTGGGGTGAGTCTGCATCGGTTCTGATGAAAAGCCAATAGTTTGGGCCCAATAACACTGAAATTGACAAAAACACATGAAAATGCATGTACGGCGTGCGCCGTGACCCTGCGCAGCCGAGCCTTTTGGGTGAGTCTGCATCGGTTCTGATGAAAAGCCACTAGTTTGGGCCCAATAACACTGAAATTGACAGAAACACATGAAAATGCATGTACGGCGTGCGCCGTGACCCTGCCAGCGCAGCCGAGCCTTTAGGGTGAGTCTGCATCGGTTCTGATGAAAAGCCACTAGTTTGGGCCCAATAACACTGAAATTGACAGAAACACATGAAAATGCATGTACGATGTGCGCCGTGACCCTGCCAGCGCAGCCGAGCCTTTTGGGTGAGTCTGCATCGGTTCTGATGAAAAGCGACTGGTTTGGGCCCAATAACACTGAAATTGACAGAAACACATGAAAATACATGTATGGTGTGCGCCGTGACCCTGCCAGCGCAGCCGAGCCTTTTGGGTGAGTCTGCATCGGTTCTGATGAAAAGCCACTAGTTTGGGCCCAATAACACTGAAATTGACAGAAACACATGAAAATGCATGTACGGCGTGCGCCGTGATCCTGCGCAGCCGAGCCTTTGGGGTGAGTCTGCATCGGTTCTGATGAAAAGCCACTAATTTGGGCCCAATAACACTGAAATTGACAGAAACACATGAAAATGCATGTATGGTGTGCGCCGTGACCCTGCCAGCGCAGCCGAGCCTTTTGGGTGAGTCTGCATCGGTTCTGATGAAAAGCCACTAGTTTGGGCCCAATAACACTGAAATTGACAGAAACACATGAAAATGCATGTACGGCGTGCGCCGTGACCCTGCGCAGCCGAGCCTTTGGGGTGAGTCTGCATCGGTTCTGATGAAAAGCCACTAGTTTGGGCCCAATAACACTGAAATTGACAGAAACACATGAAAATGTATGTACGGCGTGCGCCGTGATCCTGCGCAGCCGAGCCTTTGGGGTGAGTCTGCATCGGTTCTGATGAAAAGCCACTAGTTTGGGCCCAATAACACTGAAATTGACAAAAACACATGAAAATGCATGTACGGCGTGCGCCGTGACCCTGCCAGCACAGCTGAGCCTTTAGGGTGAGTCTGCATCGGTTCTGATGAAAAGCCACTAGTTTGGGCCCAATAACACTGAAATTGACAGAAACACATGAAAATGCATGTACGGCGTGCGCCGTGACCCTGCCAGCGCAGCCGAGCCTTTTGGGTGAGTCTGCATCGGTTCTGATGAAAAGCCACTAGTTTGGGCCCAATAACACTGAAATTGACAAAAACACATGAAAATGCATGTACGGCGTGCGCCGTGACCCTGCCAGCACAGCTGAGCCTTTAGGGTGAGTCTGCATCGGTTCTGATGAAAAGCCACTAGTTAGGGCCCAATAACACTGAAATTGACAGAAACACATGAAAATGCATGTACGGCGTGCGCCGTGACCCTGCCAGCGCAGCCGAGCCTTTTGGGTGAGTCTGCATCGGTTCTGATGAAAAGCCACTAGTTTGGGCCCAATAACACTGAAATTGACAGAAACACATGAAAATGCATGTACGGCGTGCGCCGTGACCCTGCCAGCGCAGCCGAGCCTTTTGGGTGAGTCTGCATCGGTTCTGATGAAAAGCCACTAGTTTGGGCCCAATAACACTGAAATTGACAGAAACACATGAAAATGCATGTACGGCGTGCGCCGTGACCCTGCCAGCGCAGCCGAGCCTTTAGGGTGAGTCTGCATCGGTTCTGATGAAAAGCCACTAGTTTGGGCCCAATAACACTGAAATTGACAGAAACACATGAAAATGCATGTACGGCGTGCGCCGTGACCCTGACAGCGCAGCCGAGCCTTTTGGGTGAGTCTGCATCGGTTCTGATGAAAAGCGACTGGTTTGGGCCCAATAACACTGAAATTGACAGAAACACATGAAAATGCATGTACGGCGTGCGCCGTGACCCTGCCAGTGCAGCCGAGCCTTTTGGGTGAGTCTGCATCGGTTCTGATGAAAAGCCACTAGTTTGGGCCCAATAACACTGAAATTGACAGAAACACATGAAAATGCATGTACGGCGTGCGCCGTGATCCTGCGCAGCCGAGCCTTTGGGGTGAGTCTGCATCGGTTCTGATGAAAAGCCACTAGTTTGGGCCCAATAACACTGAAATTGACAGAAACACATGAAAATGCATGTATGGTGTGCGCCGTGACCCTGCCAGCGCAGCCGAGCCTTTTGGGTGAGTCTGCATCGGTTCTGATGAAAAGCCACTAGTTTGGGCTCAATAACACTGAAACTGACAGAAACACATGAAAATGCATGTACGGCGTGCGCCGTGACCCTGCGCAGCCGAGCCTTTGGGGTGAGTCTGCATCGGTTCTGATGAAAAGCCACTAGTTTGGGCCCAATAACACTGAAATTGACAGAAACACATGAAAATGCATGTACGGTGTGCGCCGTGACCCTGCCAGCGCAGCCGAGCCTTTTGGGTGAGTCTGCATCGGTTCTAATGAAAAGCGACTGCTTTGGGCCCAATAACACTGAAATTGACAGAAACACATGAAAATGCATGTACGGTGTGCGCCGTGACCCTGCCAGCGCAGCCGAGCCTTTTGGGTGAGTCTGCATCGGTTCTGATGAAAAGCCACTAGTTTGGGCCCAATAACACTGAAATTGACAGAAACACATGAAAATGCATGTACGGCGTGCGCCGTGACCCTGCGCAGCCGAGCCTTTGGGGTGAGTCTGCATCGGTTCTGATGAAAAGCCACTAGTTTGGGCCCCATAACACTGAAATTGACAGAAACACATGAAAATGCATGTACGGCGTGCGCCGTGACCCTGCCAGCGCAGCCGAGCCTTTTGGGTGAGTCTGCATCGGTTCTGATGAAAAGCCACTAGTTTGGGCCCAATAACACTGAAATTGACAGAAACACATGAAAATGCATGTACGGCGTGCGCCGTGATCCTGCGCAGCCGAGCCTTTGGGGTGAGTCTGCATCGGTTCTGATGAAAAGCCACTAGTTTGGGCCCAATAACACTGAAATTGACAGAAACACATGAAAATGCATGTACGGCGTGCGCCGTGACCCTGCCAGCGCAGCCGAGCCTTTTGGGTGAGTCTGCATCGGTTCTGATGAAAAGCCACTAGTTTGGGCCCAATAACACTGAAATTGACAGAAACACATGAAAATGCATGTACGGCGTGCGCCGTGACCCTGCGCAGCCGAGCCTTTGGGGTGAGTCTGCATCGGTTCTGATGAAAAGCCACTAGTTTGGGCCCCATAACACTGAAATTGACAGAAACACATGAAAATGCATATACGGCGTGCGCCGTGACCCTGCGCAGCCGAGCCTTTGGGGTGAGTCTGCATCGGTTCTGATGAAAAGCCACTAGTTTGGGCCCAATAACACTGAAATTGACAGAAACACATGAAAATGCATGTACGGCGTGCGTCGTGACCCTGCCAGCGCAGCCGAGCCTTTTGAGTGAGTCTGCATCGGTTCTGATGAAAAGCGACTGGTTTGGGCCCAAAAACACTGAAATTGACAGAAACACATGAAAATGCATGTACGGCGTGCGCCGTGACCCTGCCAGCGCAGCCGAGACTTTTGGGTGAGTCTGCATCGGTTCTGATGAAAAGCCCACTAGTTTGGGCCCAATAACACTGAAATTGACAGACACACATGAAAATGCATGTACGGTGTGCGCCGTGACCCTGCCAGCGCAGCCGAGCCTTTTGGGTGAGTCTGCATCGGTTCTAATGAAAAGCGACTGGTTTGGGCCCAATAACACTGAAATTGACAGAAACACATGAAAATGCATGTACGGCGTGCGCCGTGACCCTGCCAGCGCAGCCGAGCCTTTTGGGTGAGTCTGCATCGGTTCTGATGAAAAGCCACTAGTTTGGGCCCAATAACACTGAAATTGACAGAAACACATGAAAATGCATGTACGGCGTGCGCCGTGACCCTGCGCAGCCGAGCCTTTGGGGTGAGTCTGCATCGGTTCTGATGAAAAGCCACTAGTTTGGGCCCAATAACACTGAAATTGACAGAAACACATGAAAATGCATGTACGGCGTGCGTCGTGACCCTGCCAGCGCAGCCGAGCCTTTTGAGTGAGTCTGCATCGGTTCTGATGAAAAGCGACTGGTTTGGGCCCAAAAACACTGAAATTGACAGAAACACATGAAAATGCATGTACGGCGTGCGCCGTGACCCTGCCAGCGCAGCCGAGGCTTTTGGGTGAGTCTGCATCGGTTCTGATGAAAAGCCACTAGTTTGGGCCCAATAACACTGAAATTGACAGAAACACATGAAAATGCATGTACGGCGTGCGCCGTGACCCTGCCAGCGCAGCCGAGGCTTTTGGGTGAGTCTGCATCGGTTCTGATGAAAAGCCACTAGTTTGAGCCCAAAAACACTGAATTGACAGAAACACATTAAAATGCATGTACGGCTTGCGCCGTGACCCTGCCAGCGCAGCCGAGCCTTTTGGGTGAGTCTGCATCGGTTCTGATGAAAAGCCACTAGTTTGGGCCCAATAACACTGAAATTGACAGAAACACATGAAAATGCATGTACGGTGTGCGCCGTGACCCTGCCAGCGCAGCCGAGGCTTTTGGGTGAGTCTGCATCGGTTCTGATGAAAAGCCACTAGTTTGGGCCCAAAAACACTGAAATTGACAGAAACACATTAAAATGCATGTACGGCTTGCGCCGTGACCCTGCCAGCGCAGCCGAGCCTTTTGGGTGAGTCTGCATCGGTTCTGATGAAAAGCCACTAGTTTGGGCCCAATAACACTGAAATTGACAGAAACACATGAAAATGCATGTACGGCATGCGCCGTGACCCTGCGCAGCCGAGCCTTTGGGGTGAGTCTGCATCGGTTCTGATGAAAAGCCACTAGTTTGGGCCCAATAACACTGAAATTGACAGAAACACATGAAAATGCATGTACGGTGTGCGCCGTGACCCTGCCAGCGCAGCCGAGCCTTTTGGGTGAGTCTGCATCGGTTCTGATGAAAAGCCACTGGTTTGGGCCCAATAACACTGAAATTGACAGAAACACATGAAAATGCATGTACGGCGTGCGCCGTGACCCTGCCAGCGCAGCCGAGCCTTTTGGGTGAGTCTGCATCGGTTCTGATGAAAAGCCACTAGTTTGGGCCCAATAACACTGAAATTGACAGAAACACATGAAAATGCATGTACGGCGTGCGCCGTGACCCTGCGCAGCCGAGCCTTTGGGGTGAATCTGCATCGGTTCTGATGAAAAGCCACTAGTTTGGGCCCAATAACACTGAAATTGACAGAAACACATGAAAATGCATGTACGGCGTGCGTCGTGACCCTGCCAGCGCAGCCGAGCCTTTTGAGTGAGTCTGCATCGGTTCTGATGAAAAGCGACTGGTTTGGGCCCAATAACACTGAAATTGACAGAAACACATGAAAATGCATGTACGGCGTACGCCGTGACCCTGCCAGCGCAGCCGAGGCTTTTGGGTGAGTCTGCATCGGTTCTGATGAAAAGCCACTAGTTTGGGCCCAATAACACTGAAATTGACAGAAACACATGAAAATGTATGTACGGCGTGCGCCGTGATCCTGCGCAGCCGAGCCTTTGGGGTGAGTCTGCATCGGTTCTGATGAAAAGCCACTAGTTTGGGCCCAATAACACTGAAATTGACAGAAACACATGAAAATGCATGTACGGCGTGCGCCGTGACCCTGCCAGCACAGCTGAGCCTTTAGGGTGAGTCTGCATCGGTTCTGATGAAAAGCCACTAGTTTGGGCCCAATAACACTGAAATTGACAGAAACACATGAAATTGCATGTACGGCGTGTGCCGTGACCCTGCCAGCGCAGCCGAGCCTTTTGGGTGAGTCTGCATCGGTTCTGATGAAAAGCCACTAGTTTGGGCCCAATAACACTGAAATTGACAGAAACACATGAAAATGCATGTACGGCGTGCGCCGTGACCCTGCCAGCGCAGCCGAGCCTTTAGGGTGAGTCTGCATCGGTTCTGATGAAAAGCCACTAGTTTGGGCCCAATAACACTGAAATTGACAGAAACACATGAAAATGCATGTACGGCGTGCGCCGTGATCCTGCGCAGCCGAGCCTTTGGGGTGAGTCTGCATCGGTTCTGATGAAAAGCCACTAGTTTGGGCCCAATAACACTGAAATTGACAGAAACACATGAAAATGCATGTACGGTGTGCGCCGTGACCCTGCCAGGGCAGCCGAGCCTTTTGGGTGAGCCTGCATCAGTTCTGATGAAAAGCCACTAGTTTGGGCCCAATAACACTGAAATTGACAGAAACACATGAAAATGCATGTACGGCGTGCGCCGTGACCCTGCCAGCGCAGCCGAGCCTTTAGGGTGAGTCTGCATCGGTTCTGATGAAAAGCCACTAGTTTGGGCCCAATAACACTGAAATTGACAGAAACACATGAAAATGCATGTACGGCGTGCGCCGTGATCCTGCGCAGCCGAGCCTTTGGGGTGAGTCTGCATCGGTTCTGATGAAAAGCCACTAGTTTGGGCCCAATAACACTGAAATTGACAGAAACACATGAAAATGCATGTACGGTGTGCGCCGTGACCCTGCCAGGGCAGCCGAGCCTTTTGGGTGAGTCTGCATCGGTTCTGATGAAAAGCCACTAGTTTGGGCCCAATAACACTGAAATTGACAGAAACACATGAAAATGCATGTACGGCGTGCGCCGTGACCCTGCCAGCGCAGCCGAGCCTTTAGGGTGAGTCTGCATCGGTTCTGATGAAAAGCCACTAGTTTGGGCCCAATAACACTGAAATTGACAGAAACACATGAAAATGCATGTACGGTGTGCGCCGTGACCCTGCCAGCGCAGCCGAGCCTTTTGGGTGAGTCTGCATCGGTTCTGATGAAAAGCCACTAGTTTGGGCCCAATAACACTGAAATTGACAGAAACACATGAAAATGCATGTACGGCGTGCACCGTGACCCTGCGCAGCCGAGCCTTTGGGGTGAGTCTGCATCGGTTCTGATGAAAAGCCACTAGTTTGGGCCCAATAACACTGAAATTGACAGAAACACATGAAAATGCATGTACGGCGTGCGCCGTGATCCTGCGCAGCCGAGCCTTTGGGGTGAGTCTGCATCGGTTCTGATGAAAAGCCACTAGTTTGGGCCCAATAACACTGAAATTGACAGAAACACATGAAAATGCATGTACGGTGTGCGCCGTGACCCTGCCAGGGCAGCCGAGCCTTTTGGGTGAGTCTGCATCAGTTCTGATGAAAAGCCACTAGTTTGGGCCAATAACACTGAAATTGACAGAAACACATGAAAATGCATGTACGGCGTGCGCCGTGACCCTGCCAGCGCAGCCGAGCCTTTTGGGTGAGTCTGCATCGGTTCTGATGAAAAGCCACTAGTTTGGGCCCAATAACACTGAAATTGACAGAAACACATGAAAATGCATGTACGGCGTGCACCGTGACCCTGCGCAGCCGAGCCTTTGGGGTGAGTCTGCATCGGTTCTGATGAAAAGCCACTAGTTTGGGCCCAATAACACTGAAATTGACAGAAACACATGAAAATGCATGTACGGCGTGCGCCGTGACCCTGCGCAGCCGAGCCTTTGGGGTGAGGCTGCATCGGTTCTGATGAAAAGCCACTAGTTTGGGCCCAATAACACTGAAATTGACAGAAACACATGAAAATGCATGTACGGCGTGCGCCGTGACCCTGCGCAGCCGAGCCTTTGGGGTGAGTCTGCATCGGTTCTGATGAAAAGCCACTAGTTTGGGCCCAATAACACTGAAATTGACAGAAACACATGAAAATGCATGTACGACGTGCGCCGTGATCCTGCGCAGCCGAGCCTTTGGGGTGAGTCTGCATCGGTTCTGATGAAAAGCCACTAGTTTGAGCCCAATAACACTGAAATTGACAGAAACACATGAAAATGCATGTACGGCGTGCGTCGTGACCCTGCCAGCGCAGCCGAGGCTTTTGGGTGAGTCTGCATCGGTTCTGATGAAAAGCCACTAGTTTGGGCCCAATAACACTGAAATTGACAGAAACACATGAAAATGCATGTACGGCGTGCGCCGTGACCCTGCCAGCGCAGCCGAGGCTTTTGGGTGAGTTTGCATCGGTTCTGATGAAAAGCCACTAGTTTGGGCCCAAAAACACTGAATTGACAGAAACACATTAAAATGCATGTACGGCTTGCGCCGTGACCCTGCCAGCGCAGCCGAGCCTTTTGGGTGAGTCTGCATCGGTTCTGATGAAAAGCCACTAGTTTGGGCCCAATAACACTGAAATTGACAGAAACACATGAAAATGCATGTACGGTGTGCGCCGTGACCCTGCCAGCGCAGCCGAGGCTTTTGGGTGAGTCTGCATCGGTTCTGATGAAAAGCCACTAGTTTGGGCCCAATAACACTGAAATTGACAGAAACACATGAAAATGCATGTACGGTGTGCGCCGTGACCCTGCCAGCGCAGCCGAGCCTTTTGGGTGAGTCTGCATCGGTTCTGATGAAAAGCCACTGGTTTGGGCCCAATAACACTGAAATTGACAGAAACACATGAAAATGCATGTACGGCGTGCGCCGTGGACCCTGCCAGCGCAGCCGAGCCTTTTGGGTGAGTCTGCATCGGTTCTGATGAAAAGCCACTAGTTTGGGCCCAATAACACTGAAATTGATAGAAACACATGAAAATGCATGTACGGCGTGCGCCGTGACCATGCGCAGCCGAGCCTTTGGGGTGAGTCTGCATCGGTTCTGATGAAAAGCCACTAGTTTGGGCCCAATAACACTGAAATTGACAGAAAACACATGAAAATGCATGTACGGCGTGCGCCGTGATCCTGCGCAGCCGAGCCTTTGGGGTGAGTCTGCATCGGTTCTGATGAAAAGCCACTAGTTTGAGCCCAATAACACTGAAATTGACAGAAACACATGAAAATGCATGTACGGCGTGCGTCGTGACCCTGCCAGCGCAGCCGAGCCTTTTGAGTGAGTCTGCATCGGTTCTGATGAAAAGCGACTGGTTTGGGCCCAAAAACACTGAAATTGACAGAAACACATGAAAATGCATGTACGGCGTGCGCCGTGACCCTGCCAGCGCAGCCGAGGCTTTTGGGTGAGTCTGCATCGGTTCTGATGAAAAGCCACTAGTTTGGGCCCAATAACACTGAAATTGACAGAAACACATGAAAATGCATGTACGGCGTGCGCCGTGACCCTGCCAGCGCAGCCGAGGCTTTTGGGTGAGTCTGCATCGGTTCTGATGAAAAGCCACTAGTTTGGGCCCAAAAACACTGAATTGACAGAAACACATTAAAATGCATGTACGGCTTGCGCCGTGACCCTGCCAGCGCAGCCGAGCCTTTTGGGTGAGTCTGCATCGGTTCTGATGAAAAGCCACTAGTTTGGGCCCAATAACACTGAAATTGACAGAAACACATGAAAATGCATGTACGGTGTGCGCCGTGACCCTGCCAGCGCAGCCGAGGCTTTTGGGTGAGTCTGCATCGGTTCTGATGAAAAGCCACTAGTTTGGGCCCAAAAAACACTGAAATTGACAGAAACACATTAAAATGCATGTACGGCTTGCGCCGTGACCCTGCCAGCGCAGCCGAGCCTTTTGGGTGAGTCTGCATCGGTTCTGATGAAAAGCCACTAGTTTGGGCCCAATAACACTGAAATTGACAGAAACACATGAAAATGCATGTACGGCGTGCGCCGTGACCCTGCGCAGTCGAGCCTTTGGGGTGAGTCTGCATCGGTTCTGATGAAAAGCCACTAGTTTGGGCCCAATAACACTGAAATTGACAGAAACACATGAAAATGCATGTACGGCGTGCGCCGTGACCCTGCGCAGCCGAGCCTTTGGGGTGAGTCTGCATCGGTTCTGATGAAAAGCCACTAGTTTGGGCCCAATAACACTGAAATTGACAGAAACACATGAAAATGCATGTACGGCGTGCGTCGTGACCCTGCCAGCGCAGCCGAGCCTTTTGTGTGAGTCTGCATCGGTTCTGATGAAAAGCGACTGGTTTGGGCCCAATAACACTGAAATTGACAGAAACACATGAAAATGCATGTACGGCGTACGCCGTGACCCTGCCAGCGCAGCCGAGGCTTTTGGGTGAGTCTGCATCGGTTCTGATGAAAAGCCACTAGTTTGGGCCCAATAACACTGAAATTGACAGAAAACACATGAAAATGTATGTACGGCGTGCGCCGTGATCCTGCGCAGCCGAGCCTTTGGGGTGAGTCTGCATCGGTTCTGATGAAAAGCCACTAGTTTGGGCCCAATAACACTGAAATTGACAGAAACACATGAAAATGCATGTACGGCGTGCGCCGTGATCCTGCGCAGCCGAGCCTTTGGGGTGAGTCTGCATCGGTTCTGATGAAAAGCCACTAGTTTGGGCCCAATAACACTGAAATTGACAGAAACACATGAAAATGCATGTACGGTGTGCGCCGTGACCCTGCCAGGGCAGCCGAGCCTTTTGGGTGAGTCTGCATCAGTTCTGATGAAAAGCCACTAGTTTGGGCCCAATAACACTGAAATTGACAGAAACACATGAAATGCATGTACGGCGTGCGCCGTGACCCTGCCAGCGCAGCCGAGCCTTTAGGGTGAGTCTGCATCGGTTCTGATGAAAAGCCACTAGTTTGGGCCCAATAACACTGAAATTGACAGAAACACATGAAAATGCATGTACGGCGTGCGCCGTGATCCTGCGCAGCCGAGCCTTTTGGGGTGAGTCTGCATCGGTTCTGATGAAAAGCCACTAGTTTGGGCCCAATAACACTGAAATTGACAGAAACACATGAAAATGCATGTACGGTGTGCGCCGTGACCCTGCCAGGGCAGCCGAGCCTTTTGGGTGAGTCTGCATCAGTTCTGATGAAAAGCCACTAGTTTGGGCCCAATAACACTGAAATTGACAGAAACACATGAAAATGCATGTACGGCGTGCGCCGTGACCCTGCCAGCGCAGCCGAGCCTTTAGGGTGAGTCTGCATCGGTTCTGATGAAAAGCCACTAGTTTGGGCCCAATAACACTGAAATTGACAGAAACACATGAAAATGCATGTACGGTGTGCGCCGTGACCCTGCCAGCGCAGCCGAGCCTTTTGGGTGAGTCTGCATCGGTTCTGATGAAAAGCCACTAGTTTGGGCCCAATAACACTGAAATTGACAGAAACACATGAAAATGCATGTACGGCGTGCACCGTGACCCTGCGCAGCCGAGCCTTTGGGGTGAGTCTGCATCGGTTCTGATGAAAAGCCACTAGTTTGGGCCCAATAACACTGAAATTGACAGAAACACATGAAAATGCATGTACGGCGTGCGCCGTGATCCTGCGCAGCCGAGCCTTTGGGGTGAGTCTGCATCGGTTCTGATGAAAAGCCACTAGTTTGGGCCCAATAACACTGAAATTGACAGAAACACATGAAAATGCATGTACGGTGTGCGCCGTGACCCTGCCAGGGCAGCCGAGCCTTTTGGGTGAGTCTGCATCAGTTCTGATGAAAAGCCACTAGTTTGGGCCCAATAACACTGAAATTGACAGAAACACATGAAAATGCATGTACGGCGTGCGCCGTGACCCTGCCAGCGCAGCCGAGCCTTTTGGGTGAGTCTGCATCGGTTCTGATGAAAAGCCACTAGTTTGGGCCCAATAACACTGAAATTGACAGAAACACATGAAAATGCATGTACGGCGTGCACCGTGACCCTGCGCAGCCGAGCCTTTGGGGTGAGTCTGCATCGGTTCTGATGAAAAGCCACTAGTTTGGGCCCAATAACACTGAAATTGACAGAAACACATGAAAATGCATGTACGGCGTGCGCCGTGACCCTGCGCAGCCGAGCCTTTGGGGTGAGGCTGCATCGGTTCTGATGAAAAGCCACTAGTTTGGGCCCAATAACACTGAAATTGACAGAAACACATGAAAATGCATGTACGGCGTGCGCCGTGACCCTGCGCAGCCGAGCCTTTGGGGTGAGTCTGCATCGGTTCTGATGAAAAGCCACTAGTTTGGGCCCAATAACACTGAAATTGACAGAAACACATGAAAATGCATGTACGGCGTGCGCCGTGATCCTGCGCAGCCGAGCCTTTGGGGTGAGTCTGCATCGGTTCTGATGAAAAGCCACTAGTTTGAGCCCAATAACACTGAAATTGACAGAAACACATGAAAATGCATGTACGGCGTGCGTCGTGACCCTGCCAGCGCAGCCGAGCCTTTTGAGTGAGTCTGCATCGGTTCTGATGAAAAGCGACTGGTTTGGGCCCAAAAACACTGAAATTGACAGAAACACATGAAAATGCATGTACGGCGTGCGCCGTGACCCTGCCAGCGCAGCCGAGGCTTTTGGGTGAGTCTGCATCGGTTCTGATGAAAAGCCACTAGTTTGGGCCCAATAACACTGAAATTGACAGAAACACATGAAAATGCATGTACGGCGTGCGCCGTGACCCTGCCAGCGCAGCCGAGGCTTTTGGGTGAGTTT
>NW_025335248.1:0-36060 GCF_914725855.1 Thunnus albacares
TTGACAGAAACACATGAAAATGCATGTACGGTGTGCGCCGTTACTCTGCCAGCGCAGCCGAGTGTTTTGGGTGAGTCTGCATCGGTTCTGATGAAAAGCCACTAGTTTAGGCCCAATAACACTGAAATTGACAGAAACACATGAAAATGCATGTACGGTGTGCGCCGTTACTCTGCCAGCTCAGCCGAGCCTTTTGGGTGAGTTTGCAGCGGTTCTGATGAAAAGCGACTAGATTGGGCCCAATAACACTGAAATTGACAGAAACACATGAAAATGCATGTACGGTGTGCGCCGTGACTCTTCCAGCGCAGCCGAACCTTTTGGGTGAGTCTGCATCGGTTCTGATGAAAAGCGACTAGTTTGGGCCCAATAACACTGAAATTGACAGAAACACATGAAAATGCATGTACGGTGTGCGCCGTTACTCTGCCAGCTCAGCCGAGCCTTTTGGGTGAGTTTGCAGCGGTTCTGATGAAAAGCGACTAGTTTGAGCCCAATAACACTGAAATTGAGAGAAACACATGAAAATGCATGTACGGTGTGCGCCGTTACTCTGCCAGCGCAGCCGAGCGTTTTGGGTGAGTCTGCATCGGTTCTGATGAAAAGCCACTAGTTTGGGCCCAATAACACTGAAATTGACAGAAACACATGAAAATGCATGTACGGTCTGCGCCGCGACTCTGCCAGCGCAGCCGAGCCTTTTGGGTGAGTCTGCATCGGTTCTGATGAAAAGCCACTAGTTTGGGCCCAATAACACTGAAATTGAGAGAAACTCATGAAAATGCATGTACGGTGTGCGCCGTTACTCTGCCAGCGCAGCCGAGCCTTTTGGGTGAGTCTGCATCGGTTCTGATGAAAAGCCACTTGTTTGGGCCCAATAACACTGAAATTGACAGAAACACATGAAAATGCATGTACGGTGTGCGCCGTTACTCTGCCAGCTCAGCCGAGCCTTTTGGGTGAGTTTGCAGCGGTTCTGATGAAAAGCGACTAGATTGGGCCCAATAACACTGAAATTGACAGAAACACATGAAAATGCATGTACGGTGTGCGCCGTGACTCTGCCAGCGCAGCCGAGCCTTTTGGGTGAGTCTGCATCGGTTCTGATGAAAAGCCACTAGTTTGGGCCCAATAACACTGAAATTGACAGAAACACATGAAAATGCATGTACGGTGTGCGCCGTTACTCTGCCAGCGCAGCCGAGCCTTTTGGGTGAGTTAGCAGCGGTTCTGATGAAAAGCGACTAGATTGGGCTCAATAACACTGAAATTGACAGAAACACATGAAAATGCATGTACGGTGTGCGCCGTGACTCTTCCAGCGCAGCCGAGCCTTTTGGGTGAGTCTGCATCGGTTCTGATGAAAAGCGACTAGTTTGGGCCCAATAACACTGAAATTGAGAGAAACACATGAAAATGCATGTACGGTGTGCGCCGTTACTCTGCCAGCGCAGCCGAGCGTTTTGGGTGAGTCTGCATCGGTTCTGATGAAAAGCCACTAGTTTGGGCCCAATAACACTGAAATTGACAGAAACACATGAAAATGCATGTACGGTCTGCGCCGCGACTCTGCCAGCGCAGCCGAGCCTTTTGGGTGAGTCTGCATCGGTTCTGATGAAAAGCGACTAGTTTGGGCCCAATAACACTGAAATTGAGAGAAACACATGAAAATGCATGTACGGTGTGCGCCGTTACTCTGCCAGCGCAGCCGAGCGTTTTGGGTGAGTCTGCATCGGTTCTGATGAAAAGCCACTAGTTTGGGCCCAATAACACTGAAATTGACAGAAACACATGAAAATGCATGTACGGTGTGCGCCGTTACTCTGCCAGCGCAGCCGAGCTTTTTGGGTGAGTCTGCATCGGTTCTGATGAAAAGCCACTAGTTTGGGCCCAATAACACTGAAATTGACAGAAACACATGAAAATACATGTATGGTGTGCGCCGTGACTCTTCCAGCGCAGCCGAGCCTTTTGGGTGAGTTTGCATCGGTTCTGATGAAAAGCGACTAGTTTGGGCCCAATAACACTGAAATTGACAGAAACACATGAAAATGCATGTACGGTGTGCGCCGTTACTCTGCCAGCGCAGCCGAGCGTTTTGGGTGAGTCTGCATCGGTTCTGATGAAAAGCGACTAGTTTGGGCCCAATAACACTGAAATTGACAGAAACACATGAAAATGCATGTACGGTGTGCGCCGTTACTCTGCCAGCGCAGCCGAGCGTTTTGGGTGAGTCTGCATCGGTTCTGATGAAAAGCCACTAGTTTGGGCCCAATAACACTGAAATTGACAGAAACACATGAAAATGCATGTACGGTGTGCGCCGTTACTCTGCCAGCGCAGCCGAGCCTTTTGGGTGAGTTTGCAGCGGTTCTGATGAAAAGCGACTAGATTGGGCCCAATAACACTGAAATTGACAGAAACACATGAAAATGCATGTACGGTGTGCGCCGTTACTCTGCCAGCGCAGCCGAGCGTTTTGGGTGAGTCTGCATCGGTTCTGATGAAAAGCCACTAGTGTGGGCCCAATAACACTGAAATTGACAGAAACACATGAAAATGCATGTACGGTGTGCGCCGTTACTCTGCCAGCGCAGCCGAGCGTTTTGGGTGAGTCTGCATCGGTTCTGATGAAAAGCCACTAGTTTGGGCCCAATAACACTGAAATTGACAGAAACACATGAAAATGCATGTACGGTCTGCGCCGCGACTCTGCCAGCGCAGCCGAGCCTTTTGGGTGAGTCTGCATCGGTTCTGATGAAAAGCGACTAGTTTGGGCCCAATGACACTGAAATTGAGAGAAACACATGAAAATGCATGTACGGTGTGCGCCGTTACTCTGCCAGCGCAGCCGAGCGTTTTGGGTGAGTCTGCATCGGTTCTGATGAAAAGCCACTAGTTTGGGCCCAATAACACTGAAATTGACAGAAACACATGAAAATGCATGTACGGTGTGCGCCGTTACTCTGCCAGCGCAGCCGAGCCTTTTGGGTGAGTTTGCAGCGGTTCTGATGAAAAGCGACTAGATTGGGCCCAATAACACTGAAATTGACAGAAACACATGAAAATGCATGTACGGTGTGCGCCTTTACTCTGCCAGCGCAGCCGAGCGTTTTGGGTGAGTCTGCATCGGTTCTGATGAAAAGCCACTAGTGTGGGCCCAATAACACTGAAATTGACAGAAACACATGAAAATGCATGTACGGTGTGCGCCGTTACTCTGCCAGCGCAGCCGAGCGTTTTGGGTGAGTCTGCATCGGTTCTGATGAAAAGCCACTAGTTTGGGCCCAATGACACTGAAATTGACAGAAACACATGAAAATGCATGTACGGTCTGCGCCTTTACTCTGCCAGCGCAGCCGAGCGTTTTGGGTGAGTCTGCATCGGTTCTGATGAAAAGCCACTAGTGTGGGCCCAATAACACTGAAATTGACAGAAACACATGAAAATGCATGTACGGTGTGCGCCGTTACTCTGCCAGCGCAGCCGAGCCTTTTGGGTGAGTTTGCAGCGGTTCTGATGAAAAGCGACTAGATTGGGCCCAATAACACTGAAATTGACAGAAACACATGAAAATGCATGTACGGTGTGCGCCGTTACTCTGCCAGCGCAGCCGAGCGTTTTGGGTGAGTCTGCATCGGTTCTGATGAAAAGCCACTAGTTTGGGCCCAATAACACTGAAATTGACAGAAACACATGAAAATGCATGTACGGTGTGCGCCGTTACTCTGCCAGCGCAGCCGAGCGTTTTGGGTGAGTCTGCATCGGTTCTGATGAAAAGCCACTAGTTTGGGCCCAATGACACTGAAATTGACAGAAACACATGAAAATGCATGTACGGTCTGCGCCGCGACTCTGCCAGCGCAGCCGAGCCTTTTGGGTGAGTCTGCATCGGTTCTGATGAAAAGCGACTAGTTTGGGCCCAATAACACTGAAATTGAGAGAAACACATGAAAATGCATGTACGGTGTGCGCCGTTACTCTGCCAGCGCAGCCGAGCGTTTTGGGTGAGTCTGCATCGGTTCTGATGAAAAGCCACTAGTTTGGGCCCAATAACACTGAAATTGACAGAAACACATGAAAATGCATGTACGGTGTGCGCCGTTACTCTGCCAGCTCAGCCGAGCCTTTTGGGTGAGTTTGCAGCGGTTCTGATGAAAGGCGACTAGATTGGGCCCAATAACACTGAAATTGACAGAAACACATGAAAATGCATGTACGGTGTGCGCCGTGACTCTGCCAGCGCAGCCGAGCCTTTTGGGTGAGTCTGCATCGGTTCTGATGAAAAGCCACTAGTTTGGGCCCAATAACAATGAAATTGACAGAAACACATGAAAATGCATGTACGGTGTGCGCCGTTACTCTGCCAGCGCAGCCGAGCGTTTTGGGTGAGTCTGCATCGGTTCTGATGAAAAGCCACTAGTTTGGGCCCAATAACACTGAAATTGACAGAAACACATGAAAATACATGTACGGTGTGCGCCGTTACTCTGCCAGCTCAGCCGAGCCTTTTGGGTGAGTTTGCAGCGGTTCTGATGAAAGGCGACTAGATTGGGCCCAATAACACTGAAATTGACAGAAACACATGAAAATGCATGTACGGTGTGCGCCGTGACTCTGCCAGCGCAGCCGAGCCTTTTGGGTGAGTCTGCATCGGTTCTGATGAAAAGCCACTAGTTTGGGCCCAATAACAATGAAATTGACAGAAACACATGAAAATGCATGTACGGTGTGCGCCGTGACTCTTCCAGCGCAGCCGAGCCTTTTGGGTGAGTCTGCATCGGTTCTGATGAAAAGCGACTAGTTTGGGCCCAATAACACTGAAATTGACAGAAACACATGAAAATGCATGTACGGTGTGCGCCGTTACTCTGCCAGCGCAGCCGAGCGTTTTGGGTGAGTCTGCATCGGTTCTGATGAAAAGCCACTAGTTTGGGCCCAATAACACTGAAATTGACAGAAACACATGAAAATGCATGTACGGTGTGCGCCGTTACTCTGCCAGCGCAGCCGAGCGTTTTGGGTGAGTCTGCATCGGTTCTGATGAAAAGCGACTAGTTTGGGCCCAATAACACTGAAATTGACAGAAACACATGAAAATGCATGTACGGTGTGCGCCGTTACTCTGCCAGCGCAGCCGAGCGTTTTGGGTGAGTCTGCATCGGTTCTGATGAAAAGCCACTAGTTTGGGCCCAATAACACTGAAATTGACAGAAACACATGAAAATGCATGTACGGTGTGCGCCGTTACTCTGCCAGCGCAGCCGAGCGTTTTGGGTGAGTCTGCATCGGTTCTGATGAAAAGCGACTAGTTTGGGCCCAATAACACTGAAATTGACAGAAACACATGAAAATGCATGTACGGTGTGCGCCGTTACTCTGCCAGCGCAGCCGAGCGTTTTGGGTGAGTCTGCATCGGTTCTGATGAAAAGCGAGTAGTTTGGGCCCAATAACACTGAAATTGACAGAAACACATGAAAATGCATGTACGGTGTGCGCCGTTACTCTGCCAGCGCAGCCGAGCCTTTTGGGTGAGTTTGCAGCGGTTCTGATGAAAAGCGACTAGATTGGGCCCAATAACACTGAAATTGACAGAAACACATGAAAATGCATGTACGGTGTGCGCCGTTACTCTGCCAGCGCAGCCGAGCCTTTTGGGTGAGTTTGCAGCGGTTCTGATGAAAAGCCATTAGTTTGGGCCCAATAACACTGAAATTGACAGAAACACATGAAAATGCATGTACGGTGTGCGCCGTTACTCTGCCAGCGCAGCCGAGCCTTTTGGGTGAGTTTGCAGCGGTTCTGATGAAAAGCGACTAGAGTGGGCCCAATAACACTGAAATTGACAGAAACACATGAAAATGCATGTACGGTGTGCGCCGTGACTCTGCCAGCGCAGCAGAGCCTTTTGGGTGAGTCTGCATCGGTTCTGATGAAAAGCGACTAGTTTGGGCCCAATAACACTGAAATTGAGAGAAACACATGAAAATGCATGTACGGTGTGCGCCGTTACTCTGCCAGCGCAGCCGAGCGTTTTGGGTGAGTCTGCATCGGTTCTGATGAAAAGCCACTAGTTTGGGCCCAATAACACTGAAATTGACAGAAACACATGAAAATGCATGTACGGTGTGCGCCGCGACTCTGCCAGCGCAGCCGAGCCTTTTGGGTGAGTCTGCATCGGTTCTGATGAAAAGCGACTAGTTTGGGCCCAATAACACTGAAATTGAGAGAAACACATGAAAATGCATGTACGGTGTGCGCCGTTACTCTGCCAGCGCAGCCGAGCGTTTTGGGTGAGTTTGCATCGGTTCTGATGAAAAGCCACTAGTTTGGGCCCAATAACACTGAAATTGACAGAAACACATGAAAATGCATGTACGGTGTGCGCCGTTACTCTGCCAGCGCAGCCGAGCGTTTTGGGTGAGTCTGCATCGGTTCTGATGAAAAGCCACTAGTTTGGGCCCAATAACACTGAAATTGACAGAAACACATGAAAATGCATGTACGGTCTGCGCCGTTACTCTGCCAGCGCAGCCGAGCGTTTTGGGTGAGTCTGCATCGGTTCTGATGAAAAGCGACTAGTTTGGGCCCAATAACACTGAAATTGACAGAAACACATGAAAATGCATGTACGGTGTGCGCCGTTACTCTGCCAGCGCAGCCGAGCGTTTTGGGTGAGTCTGCATCGGTTCTGATGAAAAGCCACTAGTTTGGGCCCAATAACACTGAAATTGACAGAAACACATGAAAATGCATGTACGGTGTGCGCCGCGACTCTGCCAGCTCAGCCGAGCCTTTTGGGTGAGTCTGCATCGGTTCTGATGAAAAGCCACTAGTTTGGGACCAATAACACTGAAATTGACAGAAACACATGAAAATGCATGTACGGTGTGCGCCGTTACTCTGCCAGCGCAGCCGAGCCTTTTGGGTGAGTCTGCATCGGTTCTGATGAAAAGCGAGTAGTTTGGGCCCAATAACACTGAAATTGACAGAAACACATGAAAATGCATGTACGGTGTGCGCCGTTACTCTGCCAGCGCAGCCGAGCCTTTTGGGTGAGTTTGCAGCGGTTCTGATGAAAAGCGACTAGATTGGGCCCAATAACACTGAAATTGACAGAAACACATGAAAATGCATGTACGGTGTGCGCCGTTACTCTGCCAGCGCAGCCGAGCGTTTTGGGTGAGTCTGCATCGGTTCTGATGAAAAGCCACTAGTGTGGGCCCAATAACACTGAAATTGACAGAAACACATGAAAATGCATGTACGGTGTGCGCCGTTACTCTGCCAGCGCAGCCGAGCGTTTTGGGTGAGTCTGCATCGGTTCTGATGAAAAGCCACTAGTTTGGGCCCAATAACACTGAAATTGACAGAAACACATGAAAATGCATGTACGGTGTGCGCCGTTACTCTGCCAGCGCAGCCGAGCCTTTTGGGTGAGTTTGCAGCGGTTCTGATGAAAAGCGACTAGAGTGGGCCCAATAACACTGAAATTGACAGAAACACATGAAAATGCATGTACGGTGTGCGCCGTGACTCTGCCAGCGCAGCAGAGCCTTTTGGGTGAGTCTGCATCGGTTCTGATGAAAAGCGACTAGTTTGGGCCCAATAACACTGAAATTGAGAGAAACACATGAAAATGCATGTACGGTGTGCGCCGTTACTCTGCCAGCGCAGCCGAGCGTTTTGGGTGAGTCTGCATCGGTTCTGATGAAAAGCCACTAGTTTGGGCCCAATAACACTGAAATTGACAGAAACACATGAAAATTCATGTACGGTGTGCGCCGCGACTCTGCCAGCGCAGCTGAGCCTTTTGGGTGAGTCTGCATCGGTTCTGATGAAAAGCCACTAGTTTGGGCCCAATAACACTGAAATTGACAGAAACACATGAAAATGCATGTACGGTGTGCGCCGTTACTCTGCCAGCGCAGCCGAGCGTTTTGGGTGAGTCTGCATCGGTTCTGATGAAAAGCCACTAGTTTGGGCCCAATAACACTGAAATTGAGAGAAACACATGAAAATGCATGTACGGTGTGCGCCGTTACTCTGCCAGCGCAGCCGAGCCTTTTGGGTGAGTTTGCAGCGGTTCTGATGAAAAGCGACTAGATTGGGCCCAATAACACTGAAATTGAGAGAAACACATGAAAATGCATGTACGGTGTGCGCCTTTACTCTGCCAGCGCAGCCGAGCCTGTTGGGTGAGTCTGCATCGGTTCTGATGAAAAGCCACTAGTTTGGGCCCAATAACACTGAAATTGAGAGAAACACATGAAAATGCATGTACGGTGTGCGCCTTTACTCTGCCAGCGCAGCCGAGCCTTTTGGGTGAGTCTGCATCGGTTCTGATGAAAAGCGACTAGTTTGGGCCCAATAACACTGAAATTGAGAGAAACACATGAAAATGCATGTACGGTGTGCGCCGTTACTCTGCCAGCGCAGCCGAGCGTTTTGGGTGAGTCTGCATCGGTTCTGATGAAAAGCCACTAGTTTGGGCCCAACAACACTGAAATTGACAGAAACACATGAAAATGCATGTACGGTGTGCGCCGCGACTCTGCCAGCGCAGCCGAGCCTTTTGGGTGAGTCTGCATCGGTTCTGATGAAAAGCGACTAGATTGGGCCCAATAACACTGAAATTGACAGAAACACATGAAAATGCATGTACGGTGTGCGCCGTGACTCTGCCAGCGCAGCCGAGCCTGTTGGGTGAGTCTGCATCGGTTCTGATGAAAAGCGACTAGTTTGGGCCCAATAACACTGAAATTGAGAGAAACACATGAAAATGCATGTACGGTGTGCGCCTTTACTCTGCCAGCGCAGCCGAGCCTGTTGGGTGAGTCTGCATCGGTTCTGATGAAAAGCCACTAGTTTGGGCCCAATAACACTGAAATTGAGAGAAACACATGAAAATGCATGTACGGTGTGCGCCTTTACTCTGCCAGCGCAGCCGAGCCTTTTGGGTGAGTCTGCATCGGTTCTGATGAAAAGCGACTAGTTTGGGCCCAATAACACTGAAATTGAGAGAAACACATGAAAATGCATGTACGGTGTGCGCCGTTACTCTGCCAGCGCAGCCGAGCGTTTTGGGTGAGTCTGCATCGGTTCTGATGAAAAGCCACTAGTTTGGGCCCAACAACACTGAAATTGACAGAAACACATGAAAATGCATGTACGGTGTGCGCCGCGACTCTGCCAGCGCAGCCGAGCCTTTTGGGTGAGTCTGCATCGGTTCTGATGAAAAGCCACTAGTTTGGGCCCAATAACACTGAAATTGACAGAAACACATGAAAATGCATGTACGGTGTGCGCCTTTACTCTGCCAGCGCAGCCGAGCCTTTTGGGTGAGTTTGCATCGGTTTTGATGAAAAGCCACTAGTTTGGGCCCAATAACACTGAAATTGACAGAAACACATGAAAATACATGTACGGTGTGCGCCGTGACTCTGCCAGCGCAGCCGAGCCTTTTGGGTGAGTCTGCAGCGGTTCTGATGAAAAGCGACTAGTTTGGGCCCAATAACACTGAAATTGACAGAAACACATGAAAATGCATGTACGGTTTGGGCCGTGACCCTGCCAGCGCAGCCGAGCCTTTTGGGTGAGTCTGCATTGGTTCTGATGAAAAGCGAGTAGTCTGGGCCCAATAACACTGAAATTGAGAGAAACACATGAAAATGCATGAGCCTGCACTGGCAGAGTCACGACACACACAGCATATGCTTTTTTATATGTTTTTATCAATTTCAATGTTATTCCACTCAAACTAGTCACTTTTCATCATATCCAGACATCGATCCAGACTCACACCGAATGCGTGAGTTGTGACCGAATGCCGCTGTCCATGGCAACCTGTAGGCCTATCCAAACGCCACTATCTCGTTTAAGAAAAGGTGTTTTATAGCCTGTGATTGAGTGAAGTTTCTCATTTAATTATATATTGCCATGAATATGTGGCTGAGCATATTTAATATAAAATCATCATTCTTTAAAAAGTCATCAATTAATCAATCAATCAATATTGAGTCATGGCATCTTATAAAGCACTCCAGCATTGTGCATGCGTGTAAACAGGATGAAGACGGGGTTATGAAACTGAACTTTACGTTTCACATCCCTCATTTAAGCCCTACACTTTCACTTCCGTAATATTCATCAAACTGGACTTAAGATTGTGCATTTTATTCAACCTCCATTCTTATATAATGTAATTATTTATCAATTTTATTCATTAATTATTTATGTTTAATTTATTCTCTTGTCACTTTCATATATTTCATACACTTCGTTTCTTTGTCCATAGCACAGTCCATATTTCCTTTGTACAGTCAATATTTCATTTCAACTTTATAGCCCATTTCAAAGCTATGCTATTCTGTAAACAGATTTTGAATTTCAGTTTAATTTTAATACTACTTTATTTCATTATTTTTAATATTATGATAGAGATTATTATTATTATCATTATAAATGTATATGATGTTTAGTTTGTCAGTTATTACGGAGATTCTTGCAGGCTTTCTATCGTTGCTATGGTGGTTGCTACCCGTAGCCCCACCGCAGCATCATTTGAAATCTTTCACAGCTGATTGGCTCGCTGTCTGATAGATAGCCAATCAGATAGCTCTCTGTCTGACAGATAGCCATTCAAACGGTGAAATATTTCAAATGATGCTGCAGTGGGGCGACAGCGCGGACTTGGAATTTACAGTCGGCAAACGAGGGAAGACTTTCTTAGCTAACACCAGCTAACTTGGAAAAATTAAAGTGGATTTCATACTTGAGCACACGTCATAAACCCTTTATTTGGCGGAGAAACTGGAATTAAAGCGCCTCGGAGCCCACCAGCCACGGTGGTACTGTCATCACTCAAACTGCTGGTAAAATTAACCGCGGGTTCAACGTGGTGAAGTTTGCCAAGAGGAAAAACCGCCATGCTGTCCTTTTCTGAGCCGTCTGCTGGTGAGTGAAAGCATTTTTTATCACCCTGTCTTGGTGGTTCTGGTCCGTGCATTAGCCATATTGTTGAGCTTGATCGATTGAGGTTGTTGTCATAAAGTTGTCACAGAATGGGCTAGTATCCTTAAAAAAATGTCTGTGCACTTCGTTGTGGTGTTGAGCTCTTTGATGTTCGCTTATGGCCCTGTAGGCTTATTTGTTCTGAGCTTTGTTGTGTCGGCTTATGACGATAGAATATCACATTCTTAATTAAACAATATTACAGAGAGGGTGTGCTTCAGTGATGCAGTCGAGCGTCCAACTTGGGCTAATGCTTTCTAGAAATCATGGCGTTTCCCAGACTGAATAAATACCTCACATATAAACACAAAACTGCTTTGCTAGCTCAATCTTGTTGTAACTAAGACATCGTTGATTTAATCCGTTAATTTTTCCACGGACAGACTTAGCTATTACGTCCGCAAACTTCACATATATTTTTACGCTAGCTGCGCCGTGTCACCGGCACCGCTGATGGAGAATGCAGCGGGAGCTGAGATATGATCTCAACTGAAGGGTGGTTAAGTTTTGCTGTGTATGGGTGGGTAACGATTAAGAGTGGAAAAGGGTTCGGGTTTTTCAGTGTGTGTGAGGGTGTAACCCCTGGGACACACCGGATGCGTGAACCTCAGCAGTGCCTGTGCATCGCTGAACTGCTGCGTCGCGCAGGCTTGTAGCGTCCACACTGGAAGCGTGTCTGCTGCGGCGTTTCTGCCACTGGCAGCCCGATCTTTCTATCATGTTCCCTGTCTATTTCTGCTGAGAACCGCGGTCACGCGGCGAAAATAAGCGAGACCTCGAATCTCTAGATGAAGCGACGCAGCAGCCACGCGCATCTCAAGCTTCATTTATACAAAACAAACTACAGACACTAGCAAAGCAACACAGTACATACAATAAAGCCAGCAGAAACGTCAGACAGGTCGGACCACCGTGATTAAATATTTATTTCTATTATAGAATCTCATAATAATGACTTACTATCTCATAATAATGACTTACTATCTCATAATAATGACTAAGTGGCATAACGCCTGTGGATGGCGGTGTTAAGTCATTTTCAAGCTAATTCATGAACTGAAAAGCATTAATAGTGGAAGATGAAATGAGAATGAATCATAGAATGAAATGGTCTTTAATTGATTTACAATCCTAAATTTTGATTATTTTAACAGTAGCATTTTTTTTTCTCATTACCCTTACTCGTGGAAAACTGATTTTCAGTCTTGTTGCTATTCCTGCCGATTGCCTGCCATAGAATCAGTGATTTTGGATGATTTTCACTCAGAGGTGATGAAAATCCACTCATATTTTATTAATGACAGTGGAAAGGCTCTGTGGGATGAATATGGTCATAAAATTACTGATTTGGGATGATTCTGGCTCAAATCTAATGAAAAATTACTAGTTTGTGTGGAACAGCAGTGAAATTGATTTTCCTGCAACTGTTGTGTGTGCCATCACTCTGCTAGTAGAATTAACTAATGCTGTAGTTACACTGCATGAAGTATTAGAGTCTGGAGCTTTGCCTTCTAATTTCTCTGCCCAGGCAGCAGAATTAGTTGCATTGTCAGCGGCGTGCAGGTTAGGGAAAGATAAGAAGATCACGATCTGGACAGACAGTCAGTATGCCTTTTCCACTTTGTTTACCTTTGCACAGCAGTGGAGAAAAAAAGCATATGCTGTGTGTGCCGTGACTCTGCTAGCAGAACCAAGCATTAGGTGTGAGTCTGGATCAAATATGATGAAAAGTGACTAGTTTGTGGGGAATAGCAGCGAAATTGACAGAGACGCATGAAAAGACACATTTCGTTGTGTGCCATGACTCTGCTAATACAATCAAGCATTAGGTGTGAGTCTGGATCGTATATGATGAAAAGTGACTAGTTTGAGTGGAATAACATTGAAATTGATAGAAATATATAAAAAAGCATATGCTGTGTGTGCCGTGACTCTGCTAGCAGAATCACGCATTCGGTGTGAGTCTGGATCTAATATGATGAAAAGTGACTAGTTTGAGTGGCATAACATTGAAATTGATAGAAACATATAAAAAAGCATATGCTGTGTGTGCCTTGACTCTGCTAATACAATCACGCATTCGGTGTGAGTCTGGATCGAATATGATGAAAAGTGACAAGTTTGAGTGGAATAACATTGAAATTGACAGAAACAAATAAAAAAGCATATGCTGTGTGTGCCTTGACTCTGCTAATACAATCATGCATTTGGTGTGAGTCTGGATCGAATATGATGAAAAGTGACAAATTTGAGTGGAATAACATTGAAATTGACAGAAACATATAAAAAAGCATATGCTGTGTGTGCCGTGACTCTGCTAGCAGAATCACGCATTCGGTGTGAGTCTGGATCAAATATCATGAAAAGTGACTAGTTTGAGTGGAATAACATTGGAATTGATAGAAACTGATAGAAAAATTCATGTATTAGTTAAGTAGGCATGGTCATATGTATGTATATTTTTGGCAGCAGGGCCTTGAGGGGAACACTATAATAGACATATGGACATCATGGTCATCATGTGAACCGAGAGCTCTGTAAAGCTTTGTCTAGGTCTGTTAGAAGGAATCTGTAAACAACTAGAGGTGCCTCCCCAGGGCATCAAGGCCGTCAATATATACTAGTGACTTTCCTTTGTCTTGTCAGAATTCTCCATGGAGACTCTTGCGTACTCTCCGTGTCTACAATATATGTTTGGTTTGGATTAAAGAGACGCTTGACTTTAACCAACCTCAGTCTATTTGGTAATTTTTACCTATCATTTTGGTCCTTCGAGCCGGATTCCTGGATGTGCTTCTCGGCCCTCTTTCCAAGCCGGAGCGGAGTAGAGTGCACGACATAGGTTACAAAATCCTTTTCCTGCTACGTTCAGAGATAAAGGCTCTTGCGGGCTGGAGAGGGTCGGGAGCCCCACGGATTCCTTTGTGAGGTGAGAAGAACGGGGAAGAAATGACTGTCTCATGCAAAGTTTGACTACTGATTGGGCGACTGTAAATGTTGTTTGGAGACCTATGGGGCAAAACGGTGAGCCGCTCCTGTGGGACCGAGATAGAACACTCGGGCTTGGTCCACAGCTGAACCAAATCGCAGATACTCTTCGGGAAACATTTGGCCGGAGAAATGATTGGGCTGAAATTGATACTGTGGTACAAGAGGAGAAAGAGACAGTAGCACAATATGCTGCCAGGCTCACGGAAGCATTTCATGGACACAGTGGGCTGGAGCCGCGAATCGGAGATGGGGTTAATCCACGCTACGAGTCGCAGTTAACATCCTGCCTTCTGAGGGGTTTAAAACCACAGATTGCAAATTGGATAAAAAAACATTTGGTCAGATGGGAAGGAGAACAGAGAAGGGTTATTCTCGCACATGCTAAACACGCTGAAAAAGTTCTGGAAAATGTAGATAAGAAACATAAAAAAGTAGAGGTGTTTTATAATGACGGTGAGAATGATGATGGTTGCTTTTTCTCTTCTGAGTCCCGCAGGAAGGAAATTATTTGCTATCGCTGTGGGAAAAGAGGCCACATCGCCAGAGAATGCAGAAGTCTCATTCCAGCTGCGGGCACCAGGCGGGGCGGAGGTCAAGGCGGTGGACGGGGCAGGAGAGGACGCGGGGGCCGTGGAGGCGGTCGTAGAGAGAAAAGAGAACATGATGACAGAGAGAAGGATGAGGAGCAGGACTTCTGACCAGCTTCCCCTGCAGAATCAGGTCATGCAATCACACACACACATACAGAACAGAAAACAAAAACTGAAGATGCTGACTATGATTCTGAGGAAGTGGAGGGATCAGAGGTTCTATCGCAAGGAGAAGTGCTAAATTGGGAATCTGTTGAAGTAATGTTAGCTGAGTGGGATGACAAACCTTTTGTGACTCTGCTGGTTAGAGGAGAAAAGTGTACCTTTTTGTGTGATTCAGGAGCTTGCAAAACTGTGTTGAAGAAAAAAGAGTTGCCTGACAGTAGTCGGTTGACAAAACAAGAACTATCAGTAGTGTCAGCTTCAGGACATCATGTGTCGGAGAGATTGACAGAAAAAACAAAACTAACTGATCCAGTAACTGTTTTTTCAGTAATGTTGAAAATGGTGGCCTCCTAGGTCGAGATGGCATGGCAGCATTGCAACTTGGAATCATGCCAACTGACAAAGGGGTTGTGGTTTTCCGAAAAGCTCAGTCTGATTGTATCTTTGTGATTGAAGATAAAAACAGGCCACGGTTTTGGTATAGCATTGACCCTGTTACAAAAGGCCCAGCAGCTATCACTGCCGAACTGAGGAGAGAAGCAGCTAGTATAACTAGGCCAGGTAATGAAGTTCAAGGGGAGGGTGACATGCGCGTGTTTACACACTCAAATTTCGAAGCAGGGCCAGACCCTGCATATGAGGAAACTTTTTTTCGGTATCCCAACTACCGACTGACTTTGACCTCACTGTACTGGGATAAATTGGGAAATGTGGGGGTCGCAGTAAAAGGGGATGAGCAACTGGACAGAGTGTACAGAGGTCATTCCCTGCCCCATATTGGTCTTGCTAAGGCCCCTAAGACGCACTGGACGGACGTCGGTGCGTTAGTGGAGTTGGGGGAGAGGGCCTTAAAAGGTTGGGTGCACAATGAGTTAGGGGGGGACAGTGTGTTTTTCCACCAGAGACACGGTCTGTACAAGAAGGCGCTGAATTGGGTAACAGTGGGAGCAGCCACAACTCATTTGCAGCCCTCTTTGTGATCATTGCAGGACAAAGTGTGTTTGCTGACAGAGGAGCAGGAAAAAGAGTTAGAAGAGTTACCTTCTGAACTTTGGAGTACAGGGAAAGATGGTGATATCGGGTTGTTACGTACTGCCACACCTGTTACCATTAAACCTAAAAGCTCTTATAGACCGTTTGTCAAACAATATCCTTTGAAGCCGGAAGCTGAGGAAGGTATTTCAGAAATGATAGACAGTTTGATAAAACAAGGGGTTTTAGTTGATTGTCCTGACTCACCCTGCAACACACCAATTCTGCCTGTGAAAAAAGCTACTTCCGGGTGGCGGTTAGTAAATGATTTACAAGCTGTGAACCGAGCTGTGATTCCGCGAGCTCCAAACGTGCCAGATCCCTACACTCTTTTGAACAACATAAAACCCACTAATGTCTGGTACTCAGTGATTGATTTGACGAACGCATTTGTTACCATTGCTTTGAGCCCTGAGTCACAGTTTTGGTTTGCGTTCACGTTTAAACACAGACGATTGACGTATTCAAGACTTCCTCAAGGGTTTCAAGATAGCCCTACTATCTTTCCACAAGAAATTAAAAAATGTATTGACCTTTTTGAACCTCCTGAGGAGGAGTCACAGATTTTGACTTATGTTGATGATATTCTTGTGACTTCTAGCTCGCAGCAAAAGTGCAAAAACATGACTTTGGCCTTGTTGAGATATCTAGCTGCAGCTGGTGTCTCTAAGTCTAAACTCCAGCTGTGGAGTCAGGAGGTGAAATATTTAGGCTACACGCTAACTCCTGAAGGCCATGTGTTGGATGAGCAGAGAAAAACAACTATTCTGCAGTTACCACAGCCTACAACAAAGCGAGAGATGATGTCTTTTCTTGGTACTTGCAACTTCTGCAGGTTATGGATTGCTAATTATGCCGAAATTGCACAACCATTACAGAATATGATTTATGGTAAAGCAATGGCTGCTTCAGATAAGGTGGTGTGGACTGAGGAGGGCGAGCAGGCTTTCACAAAGTTAAAGCAGTTGATAGCTTCTTCATCTGTACTTGCCTTACCTAACATGAAAAAGGATTTCATACAAACAGAAAGAACATATAAAAAAGCATATGCTGTGTGTGCCGTGACTCTGCTAATACAATCATGCATTCGGTGTGAGTCTGGATCGTATATGATGAAAAGTGACTAGTTTGTGGGGAATAGCAGCGAAATTGACAGAGACGCATGAAAAGACACATTTCGTTGTGTGCCATGACTCTGCTAATACAATCAAGCATTAGGTGTGAGTCTGGATCGTATATGATGAAAAGTGACTAGTTTGAGTGGAATAACATTGAAATTGATAGAAACATATAAAAAAGCATATGCTGTGTGCGCCGTTACTCTGCTAGCAGAATCACACATTCGGTGTGAGTCTGGATTGAATACACACACATCTAATGCTTTATTGTACTAGTAGAGTCACGGCACACACAGTATATGCATTTTCATGTGTTTCTATCAATTTCAGTGTTATCAGACAGAAACTAGTCACTTTTCATCATATTCGATCCAAACTCACTCCTAATGCTTGGTTCTGATACCAGAGTGAAGGTACACAAAGTATATGCATTTTCATGTGTTTCTATCAATTTCAGTGTTATCAGACAGAAACTAGTCACTTTTCATCATATTCGATCCAGATTCACTCCTAATGCTTGGTTCTGATAGCAGAGTGAAGGTACACACAATATATGCATTTTCATGTGTTTCTATCAATTTCAGTGTTATCGGACACAAAATAGTCACTTTTCATCGGAATTGATGCAGACTCGTCCAAAACGCTCTGTTGCAGAAAAAGAGTCACGGCGCACACAGTATATGCATTTTCATGTGTTTCTATCAATTTCAGTGTTATCAGACAGAAACTAGTCACTTTTCATCATATTCGATCCAGATTCACTCCTAATGCTTGGTTCTGATAGCAGAGTGAAGGTACACACAGTATATGCATTTTCCTGTGTTTCTATCAATTTCAGTGTTATCAGACAGAAACTAGTCACTTTTCATCATATTCGATCCAAACTCACTCCTAATGCTTGGTTCTGATAGCAGAGTGAAGGTACACAAAGTATATGCATTTTCATGTGTTTCTATCAATTTCAGTGTTGTCAGACAGAAACTAGTCACTTTTCATCATATTCGATCCAAACTCACTCCTAATGTTTGGTTCTGATACCAGAGTGAAGGTACACAAAGTATATGCATTTTCATGTGTTTCTATCAATTTCAGTGTTATCGGACACAAAATAGTCACTTTTCATCGGAATTGATGCAGACTCGTCCAAAACGCTCTGTTGCAGAAAAGGAGTCACGGCGCACACAATATATGCATTTTCATGTGTTTCTATCAATTTCAGTGTTATCAGACAGAAACTAGTCACTTTTCATCATATTCGATCCAAACTCACTCCTAATGCGTGGTTCTGATACCAGAGTGAAGGTACAGACAGTATATGCATTTTCATGTGTTTCTATCAATTTCAGTGTTATCGGACACAAAATAGTCACTTTTCATCGGAATTGATGCAGACTCGTCCAAAACGCTCTGTTGCAGAAAAAGAGTCACGGCGCACACAATATATGCATTTTCATGTGTTTCTATCAATTTCAGTGTTATCAGACAGAAACTAGTCACTTTTCATCAGTTCGATCCAAACTCACTCCTAATGCTTGGTTCTGATAGCAGAGTGAAGGTACACAAAGTATATGCATTTTCATGTGTTTCTATCAATTTCAGTGTTATCGGACACAAAATAGTCACTTTTCATCGGAATTGATGCAGACTCGTCCAAAACGCTCTGTTGCAGAAAAAGAGTCACGGGGCACACAATATATGCATTTTCATGTGTTTCTATCAATTTCAGTGTTATCAGACAGAAACTCGTCACTTTTCATGATATTCGATCCAAACTCACTCCTAATGCTTGGTTCTGATACCAGAGTGAAGGTACACAAAGTATATGCATTTTCATGTGTTTCTATCAATTTCAGTGTTATCAGACAGAAACTAGTCATTTTTCATCATATTCGATCAAAACTCCCACCTAATGCTTGGTTCTGCTAGCAGAGTGAAGACACACAGAGAATATGCATTTTCATGTGTTTCTATCAATTTCAGTGTTATCAGACAGAAACTAGTCACTTTTCATCATATTCGATCCAGATTCACTCCTAATGCTTGGTTCTGATAGCAGAGTGAAGGTACACACAATATATGCATTTTCATGTGTTTCTATCAATTTCAGTGTTATCGGACACAAAATAGTCACTTTTCATCGGAATTGATGCAGACTCGTCCAAAACGCTCTGTTGCAGAAAAAGAGTCACGGCGCACACAGTATATGCATTTTCATGTTTTTCTATCAATTTCAGTGTTATCAGAGAGAAACTAGTCACTTTTCATCATATTCGATCCAGATTCACTCCGAATGCTTGGTTCTGATAGCAGAGTGAAGGTACACAAAGTATATGCATTTTCATGTGTTTCTATCAATTTCAGTGTTATCGGACACAAAATAGTCACTTTTCATCGGAATTGATGCAGACTAGCCCAAAACGCTCTGTTGCAGAAAAAGAGTCACGGCGCACACAATATATGCATTTTCATGTCTTTCTATCAATTTCAGTATTACATGACACAAAATACTAACTTTTCATCAGAATCGAAACAGACTCGTTCATAACGCTCTGTTGAAGTAGCAGAGTGAAGGTACACACAGTATATGCATTTTCATGTGTTTCTATCAATTTCAGTGTTATCGGACACAAAATAGTCACTTTTCATCGGAATTGATGCAGACTCGTCCAAAACGCTCTGTTGCAGAAAAAGAGTCACGGCGCACACAATATATGCATTTTCATGTGTTTCTATCAATTTCAGTGTTATCAGACAGAAACTAGTCACTTTTCATCATATTCGATCCAGATTCACTCCGAATGCTTGGTTCTGATAGCAGAGTGAAGGTACACACAGTATATGCATTTTCATGTGTTTCTATCAATTTCAGTGTTATCGGACACAAAATAGTCACTTTTCATCGGAATTGATGCAGACTCGCCCAAAACGCTCTGTTGCAGAAAAAGAGTCACGGCGCACACAATATATGCATTTTCATGTCTTTCTATCAATTTCAGTATTACATGACACAAAATACTAACTTTTCATCAGAATCGAAACAGACTCGTTCATAACGCTCTGTTGAAGTAGCAGAGTGAAGGTACACAAAGTATATGCATTTTCATGTGTTTCTATCAATTTCAATGTTATCAGACAGAAACTAGTCACTTTTCATCGGAATTGATGAAGAATCGTCCAAAACGCTCTGTTGCAGAAAAAGAGTCACGGCGCACACAGTATATGCATTTTCATGTGTTTCTATCAATTTCAGTGTTATCAGACAGAAACTAGTCACTTTTCATCATATTCGATACAAACTCACTCCTAATGTTTGGTTCTCATACCAGAGTGAAGGTACACAAAGTATATGCATCTTCATGTGTTTCTATCAATTTCAGTGTTATCAGACAGAAACTAGTCACTTTTCATCATATTCGATCCAAACTCACTCCTAATGCTTGGTTCTGATAGCAGAGTGAAGGTACACAAAGTATATGCATTTTCATGTGTTTCTATCAATTTCAGTGTTATCAGACAGAAACTAGTCACTTTTCATCATATTCGATCCAGATTCACTCCTAATGCTTGGTTCTGATAGCAGAGTGAAGGTACACACAGTATATGCATTTTCATGTGTTTCTATCAATTTCAGTGTTATCGGACACAAAATAGTCACTTTTCATCGGAATTGATGCAGACTCGTCCAAAACGCTCTGTTGCAGAAAAAGAGTCACGGCGCACACAATATATGCATTTTCATGTGTTTCTATCAATTTCAGTGTTATCAGACAGAAACTAGTCACTTTTCATCATGTTCGATCCAAACTCACTCCTAATGCTTGGTTCTGATAGCAGAGTGAAGGTACACAAAGTATATGCATTTTCATGTGTTTCTATCAATTTCAGTGTTATCGGACACAAAATAGTCACTTTTCATCGGAATTGATGCAGACTCGTCCAAAACGCTCTGTTGCAGAAAAAGAGTCACGGCGCACACAATATATGCATTTTCATGTGTTTCTATCAATTTCAGTGTTATCAGACAGAAACTAGTCACTTTTCATCATGTTCGATCCAAACTCACTCCTAATGCTTGGTTCTGATAGCAGAGTGAAGGTACACAAAGTATATGCATTTTCATGTGTTTCTATCAATTTCAGTGTTATCAGACAGAAACTAGTCACTTTTCATCATATTCGATCCAGATTCACTCCTAATGCTTGGTTCTGATAGCAGAGTGAAGGTACACACAGTATATGCATTTTCATGTGTTTCTATCAATTTCAGTGTTATCGGACACAAAATAGTCACTTTTCATCGGAATTGATGCAGACTCGTCCAAAACGCTCTGTTGCAGAAAAAGAGTCACGGCGCACACAGTATATGCATTTTCATGTGTTTCTATCAATTTCAGTGTTATCAGACAGAAACTAGTCACTTTTCATCATGTTCGATCCAAACTCACTCCTAATGCTTGGTTCTGATAGCAGAGTGAAGGTACACAAAGTATATGCATTTTCATGTGTTTCTATCAATTTCAGTGTTATCAGACAGAAACTAGTCACTTTTCATCATATTCGATCCAGATTCACTCCTAATGCTTGGTTCTGATAGCAGAGTGAAGGTACACACAGTATATGCATTTTCATGTGTTTCTATCAATTTCAGTGTTATCAGACAGAAACTAGTCACTTTTCATCATATTCGATCCAAACTCACTCGTAATGCTTGTTTCTGATAGCAGAGTGAAGGTACACAAAGTATATGCATTTTCATGTGTTTCTATCAATTTCAGTGTTATCAGACAGAAACTAGTCACTTTTCATCATGTTCGATCCAAACTCACTCCTAATGCTTGGTTCTGATAGCAGAGTGAAGGTACACAAAGTATATGCATTTTCATGTGTTTCTATCAATTTCAGTGTTATCGGACACAAAATAGTCACTTTTCATCGGAATTGATGCAGACTCGTCCAAAACGCTCTGTTGTAGAAAAAGAGTCACGGCGCACACAATATATGCATTTTCATGTGTTTCTATCAATTTCAGTGTTATCAGACAGAAACTAGTCACTTTTCATCATATTCGATCCAAACTCACTCCTAATGTTTGGTTCTGATAGCAGAGTGAAGGTACACACAGTATATGCATTTTCATGTATTTCTATCAATTTCAGTGTTATCAGACAGAAACTAGTCACTTTTCATTATATTCGCTCCAAACTCACTCCTAATGCTTGGTTCTGATACCAGAGTGAAGGTACACAAAGTATATGCATTTTCATGTGTTTCTATCAATTTCAGTGTTATCAGACAGAAACTAGTCACTTTTCATCATATTCGATCCAGATTCACTCCTAATGCTTGGTTCTGATAGCAGAGTGAAGGTACACACAGTATATGCATTTTCATGTGTTTCTATCAATTTCAGTGTTATCGGACACAAAATAGTCACTTTTCATCGGAATTGATGCAGACTCGTCCAAAACACTCTGTTGCAGAAAAAGAGTCACGGCGCACACAATATATGCATTTTCATGTGTTTCTATCAATTTCAGTGTTATCAGAAAGAAACTAGTCACTTTTCATCATGTTCGATCCAAACTCACTCCTAATGCTTGGTTCTGATAGCAGAGTGAAGGTACACACAGTATATGCATTTTCATGTGTTTCTATCAATTTCAGTGTTATCGGACACAAAATAGTCACTTTTCATCGGAATTGATGCAGACTAGCCCAAAACGCTCTGTTGCAGAAAAAGAGTCACGGCGCACACAATATATGCATTTTCATGTCTTTCTATCAATTTCAGTGCTATCGGACACAAAATAGTCACTTTTCATCAGAATCGAAACAGACTCGTTCATAACGCTCTGTTGAAGTAGCAGAGTGAAGGTACACAAAGTATATGCATTTTCATGTGTTTCTATCAATTTCAGTGTTATCAGACAGAAACTAGTCACTTTTCATCATGTTCGATCCAAACTCACTCCTAATGCTTGGTTCTGATAGCAGAGTGAAGGTACACAAAGTATATGCATTTTCATGTGTTTCTATCAATTTCAGTGTTATCGGACACAAAATAGTCACTTTTCATCGGAATTGATGCAGACTCGTCCAAAACGCTCTGTTGCAGAAAAAGAGTCACGGCGCACACAATATATGCATTTTCATGTGTTTCTATCAATTTCAGTGTTATCAGACAGAAACTAGTCACTTTTCATCATGTTCGATCCAAACTCACTCCTAATGCTTGGTTCTGATAGCAGAGTGAAGGTACACAAAGTATATGCATTTTCATGTGTTTCTATCAATTTCAGTGTTATCAGACAGAAACTAGTCACTTTTCATCATATTCGATCCAGATTCACTCCTAATGCTTGGTTCTGATAGCAGAGTGAAGGTACACACAGTATATGCATTTTCATGTGTTTCTATCAATTTCAGTGTTATCGGACACAAAATAGTCACTTTTCATCGGAATTGATGCAGACTCGTCCAAAACGCTCTGTTGCAGAAAAAGAGTCACGGCGCACACAGTATATGCATTTTCATGTGTTTCTATCAATTTCAGTGTTATCAGACAGAAACTAGTCACTTTTCATCATGTTCGATCCAAACTCACTCCTAATGCTTGGTTCTGATACCAGAGTGAAGGTACACAAAGTATATGCATTTTCATGTGTTTCTATCAATTTCAGTGTTATCAGACAGAAACTAGTCACTTTTCATCATATTCGATCCAGATTCACTCCTAATGCTTGGTTCTGATAGCAGAGTGAAGGTACACACAGTATATGCATTTTCATGTGTTTCTATCAATTTCAGTGTTATCAGACAGAAACTAGTCACTTTTCATCATATTCGATCCAAACTCACTCGTAATGCTTGTTTCTGATAGCAGAGTGAAGGTACACAAAGTATATGCATTTTCATGTGTTTCTATCAATTTCAGTGTTATCAGACAGAAACTAGTCACTTTTCATCATGTTCGATCCAAACTCACTCCTAATGCTTGGTTCTGATAGCAGAGTGAAGGTACACAAAGTATATGCATTTTCATGTGTTTCTATCAATTTCAGTGTTATCGGACACAAAATAGTCACTTTTCATCGGAATTGATGCAGACTCGTCCAAAACGCTCTGTTGTAGAAAAAGAGTCACGGCGCACACAATATATGCATTTTCATGTGTTTCTATCAATTTCAGTGTTATCAGACAGAAACTAGTCACTTTTCATCATATTCGATCCAAACTCACTCCTAATGTTTGGTTCTGATAGCAGAGTGAAGGTACACACAGTATATGCATTTTCATGTATTTCTATCAATTTCAGTGTTATCAGACAGAAACTAGTCACTTTTCATTATATTCGCTCCAAACTCACTCCTAATGCTTGGTTCTGATAGCAGAGTGAAGGTACACAAAGTATATGCATTTTCATGTGTTTCTATCAATTTCAGTGTTATCAGACAGAAACTAGTCACTTTTCATCATATTCGATCCAGATTCACTCCTAATGCTTGGTTCTGATAGCAGAGTGAAGGTACACACAGTATATGCATTTTCATGTGTTTCTATCAATTTCAGTGTTATCGGACACAAAATAGTCACTTTTCATCAGAATTGATGCAGACTCGTCCAAAACACTCTGTTGCAGAAAAAGAGTCACGGCGCACACAATATATGCATTTTCATGTGTTTCTATCAATTTCAGTGTTATCAGAAAGAAACTAGTCACTTTTCATCATGTTCGATCCAAACTCACTCCTAATGCTTGGTTCTGATAGCAGAGTGAAGGTACACACAGTATATGCATTTTCATGTGTTTCTATCAATTTCAGTGTTATCGGACACAAAATAGTCACTTTTCATCGGAATTGATGCAGACTAGCCCAAAACGCTCTGTTGCAGAAAAAGAGTCACGGCGCACACAATATATGCATTTTCATGTCTTTCTATCAATTTCAGTATTACATGACACAAAATACTAACTTTTCATCAGAACCGAAGCAGACTCGTTCATAACGCTCTGTTGAAGTAGCAGAGTGAAGGTACACAAAGTATATGCATTTTCATGTGTTTCTATCAATTTCAGTGTTATCAGACAGAAACTAGTCACTTTTCATCATATTCGATCCAAACTCACTCCTAATGCTTGGTTCTGATAGCAGAGTGAAGGTACACAAAGTATATGCATTTTCATGTGTTTCTATCAATTTCAGTGTTATCGGACACAAAATAGTCACTTTTCATCGGAATTGATGCAGACTCGTCCAAAACGCTCTGTTGCAGAAAAAGAGTCACGGCGCACACAATATATGCATTTTCATGTGTTTCTATCAATTTCAGTGTTATCAGACAGAAACTAGTCACTTTTCATCATATTCGATCCAAACTCACTCCTAATGTTTGGTTCTGATAGCAGAGTGAAGGTACACACAGTATATGCATTTTCATGTGTTTCTATCGATTTCAGTGTTATCAGACAGAAACTAGTCACTTTTCATTATATTCGATCCAAACTCACTCCTAATGCTTGGTTCTGATAGCAGAGTGAAGGTACACAAAGTATATGCATTTTCATGTGTTTCTATCAATTTCAGTGTTATCGGACACAAAATAGTCACTTTTCATCGGAATTGATGCAGACTCGTCCAAAACGCTCTGTTGCAGAAAAAGAGTCACGGCGTACACAATATATGCATTTTCATGTGTTTCTATCAATTTCAGTGTTATCAGACAGAAACTAGTCACTTTTCATCATATTCGATCCAGATTCACTCCTAATGCTTGTTTCTGATAGCAGAGTGAAGGTACACAAAGTATATGCATTTTCATGTGTTTCTATCAATTTCAGTGTTATCAGACAGAAACTAGTCACTTTTCATCATATTCGATCCAAACTCACTCCTAATGCTTGGTTCTGATAGCAGAGTGAAGGTACACAAAGTATATGCATTTTCATGTGTTTCTATCAATTTCAGTGTTATCAGACAGAAACTAGTCACTTTTCATCATATTCGATCCAGATTCACTCCTAATGCTTGGTTCTGATAGCAGAGTGAAGGTACACAAAGTATATGCATTTTCATGTGTTTCTATCAATTTCAGTGTTATCAGACAGAAACTAGTCACTTTTCATCATATTCGATCCAAACTCACTCCTAATGCTTGGTTCTTATAGCAGAGTGAAGGTACACACAGTATATGCATTTTCATGTGTTTCTATCAATTTCAGTGTTATCGGACACAAAATAGTCACTTTTCATCGGAATTGATACAGACTCGTCCAAAACGCTCTGTTGCAGAAAAAGAGTCACGGCGCACACAATATATGCATTTTCATGTGTTTCTATCAATTTCAGTGTTATCAGACAGAAACTAGTCACTTTTCATCATATTCGATCCAGATTCACTCCTAATGCTTGATTCTGATAGCAGAGTGAAGGTACACACAGTATATGCATTTTCATGTGTTTCTATCAATTTCAGTGTTATCGGACACAAAATAGTCACTTTTCATCGGAATTGATGCAGACTCGTCCAAAACGCTCTGTTGCAGAAAAAGAGTCACGGCGCACACAATATATGCATTTTCATGTGTTTCTATCAATTTCAGTGTTATCAGACAGAAACTAGTCACTTTTCATCATATTCGATCCAAACTCACTCCTAATGCGTGGTTCTGATACCAGAGTGAAGGTACACACAGTATATGCATTTTCATATGTTTCTATCAATTTCAGTGTTATCGGACACAAAATAGTCACTTTTCATCGGAATTGATGCAGACTCGTCAAAACGCTCTGTTGCAGAAAAAGAGTCACGGCGCACACAATATATGCATTTTCATGTGTTTCTATCAATTTCAGTGTTATCAGACAGAAACTAGTCACTTTTCATCATATTCGATCCAAACTCACTCCTAATGCTTGGTTCTGATAGCAGAGTGAAGGTACACACAGTATATGCATTTTCATGTGTTTCTATCAATTTCAGTGTTATCAGACAGAAACTAGTCACTTTTCATCATATTCGATCCAAACTCACTCCTAATGCTTGGTTCTGATAGCAGAGTGAAGGTACACAAAGTATATGCATTTTCATGTGTTTCTATCAATTTCAGTGTTATCAGACAGAAACTAGTCACTTTTCATCATATTCGATCCAGATTCACTCCTAATGCTTGGTTCTGATAGCAGAGTGAAGGTACACACAGTATATGCATTTTCATGTGTTTCTATCAATTTCAGTGTTATCAGACAGAAACTAGTCACTTTTCATCATATTCGATCCAAACTCACTCCTAATGCTTGGTTCTGATAGCAGAGTGAAGGTACACACAATATATGCATTTTCATGTCTTTCTATCAATTTCAGTATTACATGACACAAAATACTAACTTTTCATCAGAATCGAAACAGACTCGTTCATAACGCTCTGTTGAAGTAGCAGAGTGAAGGTACACAAAGTATATGCATTTTCATGTGTTTCTAACAATTTCAGTGTTATCAGACAGAAACTAGTCACTTTTCATCATATTCGATCCAAACTCACTCCTAATGCTTGGTGCTGATAGTAGAGTGAAGGTACACAAAGTATATGCATTTTTTCATGTGTTTCTATCAATTTCAGTGTTATCAGACAGAAACTAGTCACTTATCATCATATTCGATCCAAACTCACTCCTAATGCTTGGTTCTGATAGCAGAGTGAAGGTACACAAAGTATATGCATTTTCATGTGTTTCTATCAATTTCAGTGTTATCAGACAGAAACTAGTCACTTTTCATCATATTCGATCCAGATTCACTCCTAATGCTTGGATCTGATAGCAGAGTGAAGGTACACACAGTATATGCATTTTCATGTGTTTCTATCAATTTCAGTGTTATCGGACACAAAATAGTCACTTTTCATCGGAAGTGATTCAGACTCGTCCAAAACGCTCTGTTGCAGAAAAAGAGTCACGGCGCACACAATATATACATTTTCATGTGTTTCTATCAATTTCAGTGTTATCAGACAGAAACTAGTCACTTTTCATCATATTCGATCCAGATTCACTCCTAATGCTGGGTTCTGATAGCAGAGTGAAGGTACACACAGTATATGCATTTTCATGTGTTTCTATCAATTTCAGTGTTATCAGACAGAAACTAGTCACTTTTCATCATATTCGATCCAAACTCACTCCTAATGCTTGGTTCTGATAGCAGAGTGAAGGTACACACAGTATATGCATTTTCATGTGTTTCTATCAATTTCAGTGTTATCAGACAGAAACTAGTCACTTTTCATCATATTCGATCCAAACTCACTCCTAATGCTTGGTTCTGATAGCAGAGTGAAGGTACACAAAGTATATGCATTTTCATGTGTTTCTATCAATTTCAGTGTTATCAGACAGAAACTAGTCACTTTTCATCATATTCGATCCAGATTCACTCCTAATGCTTGGTTCTGATAGCAGAGTGAAGGTACACACAGTATATGCATTTTCATGTGTTTCTATCAATTTCAGTGTTATCGGACACAAAATAGTCACTTTTCATCGGAATTGATGCAGACTCGTCCAAAACGCTCTGTTGCAGAAAAAGAGTCACGGCGCACACAATATATGCATTTTCATGTGTTTCTATCAACTTCAGTGTTATCAGACAGAAACTAGTCACTTTTCATCATGTTCGATCCAAACTCACTCCTAATGCTTGGTTCTGATAGCAGAGTGATGGTACACAAAGTATATGCATTTTCATGTGTTTCTATCAATTTCAGTGTTATCGGACACAAAATAGTCATTTTTCATCGGAATTGATGCAGACTCGTCCAAAACGCTCTGTTGCAGAAAAAGAGTCACGGCGCACACAATATATGCATTTTCATGTGTTTCTATCAATTTCAGTGTTATCAGACAGAAACTAGTCACTTTTCATCATATTCGATCCAAACTCACTCCTAATGTTTGGTTCTGATAGCAGAGTGAAGGTACACACAGTATATGCATTTTCATGTGTTTCTATCAATTTCAGTGTTATCGGACACAAAATAGTCACTTTTCATCGGAATTGATGCAGACTCGTCCAAAACGCTCTGTTGCAGAAAAAGAGTCACGGCGCACACAATATATGCATTTTCATGTGTTTCTATCAATTTCAGTGTTATCAGACAGAAACTAGTCACTTTTCATCATATTCGATCCAGATTCACTCCTAATGCTGGGTTCTGATAGCAGAGTGAAGGTACACACAGTATATGCATTTTCATGTGTTTCTATCAATTTCAGTGTTATCAGACAGAAACTAGTCACTTTTCATCATATTCGATCCAGATTCACTCCTAATGCTTGGTTCTGATAGCAGAGTGAAGATACACACAGTATATGCATTTTCATGTGTTTCTATCAATTTCAGTGTTATCAGACAGAAACTAGTCACTTTTCATCATATTCGATCCAAACTCACTCCTAATGCTTGGTTCTGATAGCAGAGTGAAGGTACACAAAGTATATGCATTTTCATGTGTTCCTATCAATTTCAGTGTTATCAGACAGAAACTAGTCACTTTTCATCATATTCGATCCAGATTCACTCCTAATGCTTGGTTCTGATAGCAGAGTGAAGGTACACACAGTATATGCATTTTTATGTGTTTCTATCAATTTCAGTGTTATCGGACACAAAATAGTCACTTTTCATCGGAATTGATGCAGACTCGTCCAAAACGCTCTGTTGCAGAAAAAGAGTCACGGCGCACACAATATATACATTTTCATGTGTTTCTATCAATTTCAGTGTTATCAGACAGAAACTAGTCACTTTTCATCATATTCGATCCAAACTCACTCCTAATGCTTGGTTCTGATAGCAGAGTGAAGGTACACACAGTATATGCATTTTCATGTGTTTCTATCAATTTCAGTGTTATCGGACACAAAATAGTCACTTTTCATCGGAATTGATGCAGACTCGTCCAAAACGCTCTGTTGCAGAAAAAGAGTCACGGCGCACACAATATATGCATTTTCATGTGTTTCTATCAATTTCAGTGTTATCAGACAGAAACTAGTCACTTTTCATCATAGTCGATCCAAACTCACTCTTAATGCTTGGTTCTGATAGCAGAGTGAAGGTACACAAAGTATATGCATTTTCATGTGTTTCTATCAATTTCAGTGCTATCGGACACAAAATAGTCACTTTTCATCGGAATTGATGCAGACTCGACCAAAACGCTCTGTTGCAGAAAAAGAGTCACGGCGCACACAATATATGTATTTTCATGTGTTTCTATCAATTTCAGTTTTATCAGACAGAAAGTAGTCACTTTTCATCATATTCGATCCAAACTCACTCCTAATGCTTGGTTCTGATAGCAGAGTGAAGGTACACACAGTATATGCATTTTCATGTGTTTCTATCAATTTCAGTGTTATCAGACAGAAACTAGTCACTTTTCATCATATTCGATCCAGATTCACTCCTAATGCTTGGTTCTGATAGCAGAGTGAAGGTACACACAGTATATGCATTTTCATGTGTTTCTATCAATTTCAGTGTTATCAGACAGAAACTAGTCACTTTTCATCATATTCGATCCAGATTCACTCCTAATGCTTGGTTCTGATGGCAGAGTGAAGGTACACACAGTATATGCATTTTCATGTGTTTCTATCAATTTCAGTGTTATCGGACACAAAATAGTCACTTTTCATCGGAATTGATGCAGACTCGTCCAAAACGCTCTGTTGCAGAAAAAGAGTCACGGCGCACACAATATATGCATTTTCATGTGTTTCTATCAATTTCAGTGTTATCAGACAGAAACTAGTCACTTTTCATCATATTCGATCCAAACTCACTCCTAATGCGTGGTTCTGATACCAGAGTGAAGGTACACACAGTATATGCATTTCCATGTGTTTCTATCAATTTCAGTGTTATCGGACACAAAATAGTCACTTTTCATCATAGTCGATCCAAACTCACTCTTAATGCTTGGTTCTGATACCAGAGTGAAGGTACACACAGTATATGCATTTTCATGTGTTTCTATCAATTTCAGTGTTATCGGACACAAAATAGTCACTTTTCATCGGAATTGATGCAGACTCGTCCAAAACGCTCTGTTGCAGAAAAAGAGTCACGGCGCACACAATATATGCATTTTCATGTGTTTCTATCAATTTCAGTGTTATCGGACACAAAATAGTCACTTTTCATCGGAATTGATGCAGACTCGTCCAAAACGCTCTGTTGCAGAAAAAGAGTCACGGCGCACACAATATATGCATTTTCATGTGTTTCTATCAATTTCAGTGTTATCAGACAGAAACTAGTCACTTTTCATCATATTCGATCCAGATTCACTCCTAATGCTGGGTTCTGATAGCAGAGTGAAGGTACACACAGTATATGCATTTTCATGTGTTTCTATCAATTTCAGTGTTATCAGACAGAAACTAGTCACTTTTCATCATATTCGATCCAAACTCACTCCTAATGCTTGGTTCTGATAGCAGAGTGAAGGTACACAAAGTATATGCATTTTCATGTGTTTCTATCAATTTCAGTGTTATCAGACAGAAACTAGTCACTTTTCATCATATTCGATCCAGATTCACTCCTAATGCTTGGTTCTGATAGCAGAGTGAAGGTACACACAGTATATGCATTTTCATGTGTTTCTATCAATTTCAGTGTTATCGGACACAAAATAGTCACTTTTCATCGGAATTGATGCAGACTCGTCCAAAACGCTCTGTTGCAGAAAAAGAGTCACGGCGCACACAATATATGCATTTTCATGTGTTTCTATCAATTTCAGTGTTATCAGACAGAAACTAGTCACTTTTCATCATATTCGATCCAAACTCACTCCTAATGTTTGGTTCTGATAGCAGAGTGAAGGTACACACAGTATATGCATTTTCATGTGTTTCTATCAATTTCAGTGTTATCGGACACAAAATAGTCACTTTTCATCGGAATTGATGCAGACTCGTCCAAAACGCTCTGTTGCAGAAAAAGAGTCACGGCGCACACAATATATGCATTTTCATGTGTTTCTATCAATTTCAGTGTTATCAGACAGAAACTAGTCACTTTTCATCATATACGATCCAAACTCACTCCTAATGCGTGGTTCTGATACCAGAGTGAAGGTACACACAGTATATGCATTTTCATGTGTTTCTATCAATTTCAGTGTTATCAGACAGAAACTAGTCACTTTTCATCATATTCGATCCAAACTCACTCCTAATGCTTGGTTCCGATAGCAGAGTGAAGGTACACAAAGTATATGCATTTTCATGTATTTCTATCAATTTCAGTGTTATCAGACAGAAACTAGTCACTTTTCATCATATTCGATCCAGATTCACTCCTAATGCTTGGTTCTGATAGCAGAGTGAAGATACACACAGTATATGCATTTTCATGTGTTTCTATCAATTTCAGTGTTATCAGACAGAAACTAGTCACTTTTCATCATATTCGATCCAAACTCACTCCTAATGCTTGGTTCTGATAGCAGAGTGAAGGTACACAAAGTATATGCATTTTCATGTGTTCCTATCAATTTCAGTGTTATCAGACAGAAACTAGTCACTTTTCATCATATTCGATCCAGATTCACTCCTAATGCTTGGTTCTGATAGCAGAGTGAAGGTACACACAGTATATGCATTTTTATGTGTTTCTATCAATTTCAGTGTTATCGGACACAAAATAGTCACTTTTCATCGGAATTGATGCAGACTCGTCCAAAACGCTCTGTTGCAGAAAAAGAGTCACGGCGCACACAATATATACATTTTCATGTGTTTCTATCAATTTCAGTGTTATCAGACAGAAACTAGTCACTTTTCATCATATTCGATCCAAACTCACTCCTAATGCTTGGTTCTGATAGCAGAGTGAAGGTACACACAGTATATGCATTTTCATGTGTTTCTATCAATTTCAGTGTTATCGGACACAAAATAGTCACTTTTCATCGGAATTGATGCAGACTCGTCCAAAACGCTCTGTTGCAGAAAAAGAGTCACGGCGCACACAATATATGCATTTTCATGTGTTTCTATCAATTTCAGTGTTATCAGACAGAAACTAGTCACTTTTCATCATAGTCGATCCAAACTCACTCTTAATGCTTGGTTCTGATAGCAGAGTGAAGGTACACAAAGTATATGCATTTTCATGTGTTTCTATCAATTTCAGTGCTATCGGACACAAAATAGTCACTTTTCATCGGAATTGATGCAGACTCGACCAAAACGCTCTGTTGCAGAAAAAGAGTCACGGCGCACACAATATATGTATTTTCATGTGTTTCTATCAATTTCAGTTTTATCAGACAGAAAGTAGTCACTTTTCATCATATTCGATCCAAACTCACTCCTAATGCTTGGTTCTGATAGCAGAGTGAAGGTACACACAGTATATGCATTTTCATGTGTTTCTATCAATTTCAGTGTTATCGGACACAAAATAGTCACTTTTCATCGGAATTGATGCAGACTCGTCCAAAACGCTCTGTTGCAGAAAAAGAGTCACGGCGCACACAATATATGCATTTTCATGTGTTTCTATCAATTTCAGTGTTATCAGACAGAAACTAGTCACTTTTCATCATATTCGATCCAAACTCACTCCTAATGCGTGGTTCTGATACCAGAGTGAAGGTACACACAGTATATGCATTTTCATGTGTTTCTATCAATTTCAGTGTTATCGGACACAAAATAGTCACTTTTCATCATAGTCGATCCAAACTCACTCTTAATGCTTGGTTCTGATACCAGAGTGAAGGTACACACAGTATATGCATTTTCATGTGTTTCTATCAATTTCAGTGTTATCGGACACAAAATAGTCACTTTTCATCGGAATTGATGCAGACTCGTCCAAAACGCTCTGTTGCAGAAAAAGAGTCACGGCGCACACAATATATGCATTTTCATGTGTTTCTATCAATTTCAGTGTTATCAGACAGAAACTAGTCACTTTTCATCATGTTCGATCCAAACTCACTCCTAATGCTTGGTTCTGATAGCAGAGTGAAGGTACACACAGTATATGCATTTTCATGTGTTTCTATCAATTTCAGTGTTATCAGACAGAAACTAGTCACTTTTCATCATATTCGATCCAGATTCACTCCTAATGCTTGGTTCTGATAGCAGAGTGAAGGTACTCACAGTATATGCATTTTCATGTGTTTCTATCAATTTCAGTGTTATCAGACAGAAACTAGTCACTTTTCATCATATTCGATCCAGATTCACTCCTAATGCTTGGTTCTGATAGCAGAGTGAAGGTACACACAGTATATGCATTTTCATGTGTTTCTATCAATTTCAGTGTTATCGGACACAAAATAGTCACTTTTCATCGGAATTGATGCAGACTCGTCCAAAACGCTCTGTTGCAGAAAAAGAGTCACGGCGCACACAATATATGCATTTTCATGTGTTTCTATCAATTTCAGTGTTATCAGACAGAAACTAGTCACTTTTCATCATATTCGATCCAAACTCACTCCTAATGCGTGGTTCTGATACCAGAGTGAAGGTACACACAGTATATGCATTTTCATGTGTTTCTATCAATTTCAGTGTTATCGGACACAAAATAGTCACTTTTCATCGGAATTGATGCAGACTCGTCCAAAACGCTCTGTTGCAGAAAAAGAGTCACGGCGCACACAATATATGCATTTTCATGTGTTTCTATCAATTTCAGTGTTATCAGACAGAAACTAGTCACTTTTCATCATATTCGATCCAGATTCACTCCTAATGCTTGGTTCTGATAGCAGAGTGAAGGTACACACAGTATATGCATTTTCATGTGTTTCTATCAATTTCAGTGTTATCAGACAGAAACTAGTCACTTTTCATCATATTCGATCCAAACTCACTCCTAATGCTTGGTTCTGATAGCAGAGTGAAGGTACACAAAGTATATGCATTTTCATGTGTTTCTATCAATTTCAGTGTTATCAGACAGAAACTAGTCACTTTTCATCATATTCGATCCAGATTCACTCCTAATGCTTGGTTCTGATAGCAGAGTGAAGGTACACACAGTATATGCATTTTCATGTGTTTCTATCAATTTCAGTGTTATCAGACAGAAACTAGTCACTTTTCATCATATTCGATCCAAACTCACTCCTAATGCTTGGTTCTGATAGCAGAGTGAAGGTACACACAATATATGCATTTTCATGTCTTTCTATCAATTTCAGTATTACATGACACAAAATACTAACTTTTCATCAGAATCGAAACAGACTCGTTCATAACGCTCTGTTGAAGTAGCAGAGTGAAGGTACACAAAGTATATGCATTTTCATGTGTTTCTAACAATTTCAGTGTTATCAGACAGAAACTAGTCACTTTTCATCATATTCGATCCAAACTCACTCCTAATGTTTGGTGCTGATAGTAGAGTGAAGGTACACAAAGTATATGCATTTTTTGATGTGTTTCTATCAATTTCAGTGTTATCAGACAGAAACTAGTCACTTTTCATCATATTCGATCCAGATTCACTCCTAATGCTTGGTTCTGATAGCAGAGTGAAGGAACACAAAGTATATGCATTTTCATGTGTTTCTATCAATTTCAGTGTTATCGGACACAAAATAGTCACTTTTCATCGGAATTGATGCAGACTCGTCCAAAACGCTCTGTTGCAGAAAAAGAGTCACGGGGCACACAATATATGCATTTTCATGTGTTTCTATCAATTTCAGTGTTATCAGACAGAAACTAGTCACTTTTCATCATATTCGATCCAAACTCACTCCTAATGCTTGGTTCTGATAGTAGAGTGAAGGTACACAAAGTATATGCATTTTTTGATGTGTTTCTATCAATTTCAGTGTTATCAGACAGAAACTAGTCACTTTTCATCATATTCGATCCAGATTCACTCCTAATGCTTGGTTCTGATAGCAGAGTGAAGGAACACAAAGTTTATGCATTTTCATGTGTTTCTATCAATTTCAGTGCTATCGGACACAAAATAGTCACTTTTCATCGGAATTGATGCAGACTCGACCAAAACGCTCTGTTGCAGAAAAAGAGTCACGGCGCACACAATATATGTATTTTCATGTGTTTCTATCAATTTCAGTTTTATCAGACAGAAAGTAGT
>NW_025335249.1:0-35512 GCF_914725855.1 Thunnus albacares
AGCATTAGGTGTGAGTCTGGATCGAATATGATGAAAAGTGACTAGTTTGGGCCCACTAACACTGAAACTAACAGAAACACATGAAAATGCATGTACGGTGTGTGCCGTAACTCTGCCAGTACAGCAGAGCGTTTTGGGTGAGTCTGGATCGATTCTGATGAAAAGTGACTAGTTTGGGCCCAATAACACTGAAATTGACAGAAACACATGAAAATGCATATTCTCTGTGTGCCGTCACTCTGCTAGCAGAACCGAGCATTAGGTGTGAGTCTGGATCGAATATGATGAAAAGTGACTAGTTTGGGCCCACTAACACTGAAATTGACAGAAACACATGAAAATGCATGTACGGTGTGTGCCGTGACTAGTTTGTGTCCGATAACACTGAAATTGATAGAAACACATGAAAATGCATATTCTCTGTGTGTCTTCACTCTGCTAGCAGTACCAAGCATTAGGTGTGAGTCTGGATCGAATATGATGAAAAGTGACTAGTTTGGGCCCAATAACACTGAAATTGACAGAAACACATGAAAATGCATATTCTCTGTGTGCCGTCACTCTGCTAGCAAAACCGAGCATTAGGTGTGAGTCTGGATCGAATATGATGAAAAGTGACTAGTTTGGGCCCAATAACACTGAAATTGACAGAAACACATGAAAATGCATATTCTCTGTGTGTCATCACTCTGCTAGCAGAACCAAGCATTAGGTGTGAGTCTGGATCGAATATGATGAAAAGTGACTAGTTTGTGTCCGATAACACTGAAATTGATAGAAACACATGAAAATGCATATTCTCTGTGTGTCTTCACTCTGCTAGCAGAACCAAGCATTAGGTGTGAGTCTGGATCGAATATGATGAAAAGTGACTAGTTTGGGCCCACTAACACTGAAATTGATAGAAACACATGAAAATGCATATTCTCTGTGTGTCTTCACTCTGCTAACAGAACTAAGCATTAGGTGTGAGTCTGGATCGAATATGATGAAAAGTGATTAGTTTGTGTCCGATAACACTGAAATTGATAGAAACACATGAAAATGCATATTCTCTGTGTGTCTTCACTCTGCTAGCAGAACCAAGCATTAGGTGTGAGTCTGGATCGAATATGATGAAAAGTGACTAGTTTGGGCCCACTAACACTGAAACTAACAGAAACACATGAAAATGCATGTACGGTGTGTGCCGTGACTCTGCCAGTACAGCAGAGCGTTTGGGGTGAGTCTGGATCGATTCTGATGAAAAGTGACAAGTTTGGGCCCAATAACACTGAAATTGACAGAAACACATGAAAATGCATATTCTCTGTATGCCGTCACTCTGCTAGCAGAACCGAGCATTAGGTGTGAGTCTGGATCGAATATGATGAAAAGTGACTAGTTTGGGCCCACTAACACTGAAATTGACAGAAACACATGAAAATGCATGTACGGTTTGTGCCGTGACTAGTTTGTGTCCGATAACACTGAAATTGATAGAAACACATGAAAATGCATATTCTCTGTGTGTCTTCACTCTGCTAGCAGAACCAAGCATTAGGTGTGAGTCTGGATCGAATATGATGAAAAGTGACTAGTTTGGGCCCACTAACACTGAAATTGATAGAAACACATGAAAATGCATATTCTCTGTGTGTCTTCACTCTGCTAGCAGAACCAAGCATTAGGTGTGAGTCTGGATCGAATATGATGAGAAGTGACTAGTTTCTGTCCGATAACACTGAAATTGATAGAAACACATGAAAATGCATATTCTCTGTGTGTCTTCACTCTGCTAGCAGAACCAAGCATTAGGTGTGAGTCTGGATCGAATATGATGAAAAGTGACTAGTTTCTGTCCGATAACACTGAAATTGATAGAAACACATGAAAATGCATATTCTCTGTGTGTCTACACTCTGCTAGCAGTACCAAGCATTAGGTGTGAGTCTGGATCGAATATGATGAAAAGTGACTAGTTTGGGCCCACTAACACTGAAATTGATAGAAAAACATGAAAATGCATATTCTCTGTTTGTCTTCACTCTGCTAGCAGAACCAATCATTAGGTGTGAATCTTGATCGAATATGATGAAAAGTGACTAGTTTGTGTCCGATAACACTGAAATTGATAGAAACACATGAAAATGCATATTGTCTGTGTGTCTTCACTCTGCTAGCAGAACCAAGCATTAGGTCTGAGTCTGGATCGAATATGATGAAAAGTGACTAGTTTCTGTCCGATAACACTGAAATTGATAGAAACACATGAAAATGCATATTCTCTGTGTGTCTTCACTCTGCTAGCAGAACCAAGCATTAGGTGTGAGTCTGGATCGAATATGATGAAAAGTGACTAGTTTGGGCCCACTAACACTGAAATTGATAGAAAAACATGAAAATGCATATTCTCTGTGTGTCTTCACTCTGCTAGCAGAACCAATCATTAGGTGTGAATCTTGATCGAATATGATGAAAAGTGACTAGTTTGGGCCCACTAACACTGAAACTGACAGAAAAACATGAAAATGCATATTCTCTGTGTGTCTTCACTCTGCTAGCAGAACCAAGCATTAGGTGTGAGTCTGGATCGAATATGATGAAAAGTGACTAGTTTGGGCCCACTAACACTGAAATTGATAGAAACACATGAAAATGCATATTCTCTGTTTGTCTTCACTCTGCTAGCAGAACCAATCATTAGGTGTGAATCTTGATCGAATATGATGAAAAGTGACTAGTTTGTGTCCGATAACACTGAAATTGATAGAAACACATGAAAATGCATATTCTCTGTGTGTCTTCACTCTGCTAGCAGAACCAAGCATTAGGTGTGAGTCTGGATCGAATATGATGAAAAGTGACTAGTTTGGGCCCACTAACACTGAAATTGATAGAAACACATGAAAATGCATATTCTCTGTGTGTCTTCACTCTGCTAGCAGAACCAATCATTAGGTGTGAATCTTGATCGAATATGATGAAAAGTGACTAGTTTGGGCCCAAAAACACTGAAATTGACAGAAACACATGAAAATGCATATTCTGTGTGTGCCGTCACTCTTCTAGCAGAACCGAGCATTAGGTGTGAGTCTGGATCGAATATGATGAAAAGTGACTAGTCTGTGTCCGATAACACTGAAATTGATAGAAACACATGAAAATGCATATTCTCTGTGTGTCTTCACTCTGCTAGCAGAACCAAGCATTAGGTGTGAGTCTGGATCGAATATGATGAAAAGTGACTAGTTTGGGCCCACTAACACTGAAACTAACAGAAACACATGAAAATGCATGTACGGTGTGTGCCGTGACTCTGCCAGTACAGCAGAGCGTTTTGGGTGAATCTGGATCGATTCTGATGAAAAGTGACTAGTTTGGGCCCAATAACACTGAAATTGACAGAAACACATGAAAATGCATTTTCTCTGTGTGCCGTCACTCTGCTAGCAGAACCGAGCATTAGGTGTGAGTCTGGATCGAATATGATGAAAAGTGACTAGTTTGGGCTCAGTAACACTGAAATTGATAGAAACACATGAAAATGCATATACTGTGTGTGCCTTCACTCTGCTAGCAGAACCAACTATTAGGTGTGAGTCTGGATCGAATATGATGAAAAGTGACTAGTTTGTGTCCGATAACACTGAAATTGACAGAAACACATGAAAATGCATATTCTCTGTGTGTCTTCACTCTGCTAGCAGAACCAAGCATTAGGTGTGAGTCTGGATCGAATATGATGAAAAGTGACTAGTTTGTGTCCGATAACACTGAAATTGATAGAAACACATGAAAATGCATATTCTCTGTGTGTCTTCACTCTGCTAGCAGAACCAAGCATTAGGTGTGAGTCTGGATCGAATATGATGAAAAGTGACTAGTTTGGGCCACTAACACTGAAATTGATAGAAACACATGAAAATGCATATTCTCTGTGTGTCTTCACTCTGCTAGCAGAACTAAGCATTAGGTGTGAGTCTGGATCGAATATGATGAAAAGTGATTAGTTTGTGTCCGATAACACTGAAATTGACAGAAACACATGAAAATGCATATTCTCTGTATGCCGTCACTCTGCTAGCAGAACCGAGCATTAGGTGTGAGTCTGGATCGAATATGATGAAAAGTGACTAGTTTGGGCCCACTAACACTGAAATTGACAGAAACACATGAAAATGCATGTACGGTTTGTGCCGTGACTAGTTTGTGTCCGATAACACTGAAATTGACAGAAACACATGAAAATGCATATTCTGTGTGTGTCTTCACTCTACTAGCAGAACCAAGCATTAGGTGTGAGTCTGGATCGAATATGATGAAAAGTGACTAGTTTGGGCCCAATAACACTGAAATTGACAGAAACACATGAAAATGCATATTCTCTGTGTGCCGTCACTCTGCTAGCAGAACCGAGCATTAGGTGTGAGTCTGGATCGAATATGATGAAAAGTGACTAGTTTGGGCCAATAACACTGAAATTGACAGAAACACATGAAAATGCATATTCTCTGTGTGTCATCACTCTGCTAGCAGAACCAAGCATTAGGTCTGAGTCTGGATCGAATATGATGAAAAGTGACTAGTTTGTGTCCGATAACACTGAAATTGATAGAAACACATGAAAATGCATATTCTCTGTGTGTCTTCACTCTGCTAGCAGAACCAAGCATTAGGTGTGAGTCTGGATCGAATATGATGAAAAGTGACTAGTTTGGGCCCACTAACACTGAAATTGATAGAAACACATGAAAATGCATATTCTCTGTGTGTCCTTCACTCTGCTAGCAGAACTAAGCATTAGGTGTGAGTCTGGATCGAATATGATGAAAAGTGATTAGTTTGTGTCCGATAACACTGAAATTGACAGAAAACACATGAAAATGCATATTCTCTGTGTGTCTTCACTCTGCTAGCAGAACCAAGCATTAGGTGTGAGTCTGGATCGAATATGATGAAAAGTGACTAGTTTGGGCCCACTAACACTGAAACTGACAGAAACACATGAAAATGCATGTACGGTGTGTGCCGTGACTCTGCCAGTTACAGCAGAGAGTTTTGGGGTGAGTCTGGATCGATTCTGATGAAAAGTGACAAGTTTGGGCCCAATAACACTGAAATTGACAGAAACACATGAAAATGCATATTCTCTGTATGCCGTCACTCTGCTAGCAGAACCGAGCATTAGATGTGAGTCTGGATCGAATATGATGAAAAGTGACTAGTTTGGGCCCACTAACACTGAAATTGACAGAAACACATGAAAATGCATGTACGGTTTGTGCCGTGACTAGTTTGTGTCCGATAACACTGAAATTGATAGAAACACATGAAAATGCATATTCTCTGTGTGTCTTCACTCTGCTAGCAGAACCAAGCATTAGGTGTGAGTCTGGATCGAATATGATGAGAAGTGACTAGTTTCTGTCTGATAACACTGAAATTGATAGAAAACACATGAAAATGCATATTCTCTGTGTGTCTTCACTCTGCTAGCAGAACCAAGCATTAGGTGTGAGTCTGGATCGAATATGATGAAAAGTGACTAGTTTGGGCCCACTAACACTGAAATTGACAGAAACACATGAAAATGCAAATTCTCTGTGTGTCTTCACTCTGCTAGCAGAACCAAGCATTAGGTGTGAGTCTGGATCGAATATATTGAAAAGTGACTAGTTTTTTTTCCGATAACACTGAAATTGATAGAAACACATGAAAATGCATATTCTCTGGGTGTCTTCGCTCTGCTAGCAGAACCAAGCATTAGGTGTGAGTCTTGATCGAATATGATGAAAAGTGACTAATTTGGGCCCAATAACACTGAAAACTGACAGAAACACATGAAAATGCATATTCTCTGTGTGTCCTTCACTCTGCTAGCAGAACCAAGCATTAGGTGTGAGGTCTGGATCGAATATGATGAAAAGTGACTAATATGTGTCCGATAACACTGAAATTGACAGAAACACATGAAAATGCATATACTGTGTGTGCCCTCACTCTGCTAGCAGAACCAAGCATTAGGTGTGAGTCTGGATCGAATATGATGAAAAGTGACTAGTTTGGGCCCACTAACACTGAAATTGATAGAAAAACAAGAAAATGCATATTCTCTGTGTGTCTTCACTCTGCTAGCAGAACCAATCATTAGGTGTGAATCTTGATCGAATATGATGAAAAGTGACTAGTTTGGGGCCCACTAACACTGAAACTGACAGAAACACATGAAAATGCATGTACGGTGTGTGCCGTCACTCTGCTAGCAGAACCGAGCATTAGGTGTGAGTCTGGATCGAATATGATGAAAAGTGACTAGTTTGGGCCCAATAACACTGAAATTGACAGAAACACATGAAAATGCATATTCTCTGTGTGTCTTCACTCTGCTAGCAGAACCAAGTATTAGGTCTGAGTCTGGATCGAATATGATGAAAAGTGACTAGTTGGGCCCACTAACACTGAAATTGACAGAAACACATGAAAATGCAAATTCTCTGTGTGTCTTCACTCTGCTAGCAGAACCAAGCATTAGGTGTGAGTCTGGATCGAATATATTGAAAAGTGACTAGTTTGTGTCCGATAACACTGAAATTGATAGAAACACATGAAAATGCATATTCTCTGGGTGTCTTCGCTCTGCTAGCAGAACCAAGCATTAGGTGTGAGTCTTGATCGAATATGATGAAAAGTGACTAATTTGGGCCCAATGACACTGAAACTGACAGAAACACATGAAAATGCATATTCTCTGTGTGTCTTCACTCTGCTAGCAGAACCAAGCATTAGGTGTGAGTCTGGATCGAATATGATGAAAAGTGACTAATATGTGTCCGATAACACTGAAATTGACAGAAACACATGAAAATGCATATACTGTGTGTGCCCTCACTCTGCTAGCAGAACCAAGCATTAGGTGTGAGTCTGGATCGAATATGATGAAAAGTGACTAGTTTGGGCCCACTAACACTGAAATTGATAGAAAAACAAGAAAATGAATATTCTCTGTGTGTCTTCACTCTGCTAGCAGAACAAATCATTAGGTGTGAATCTTGATCGAATATGATGAAAAGTGACTAGTTTGGGCCCACTAACACTGAAACTGACAGAAACACATGAAAATGCATGTACGGTGTGTGCCGTCACTCTGCTAGCAGAACCGAGCATTAGGTGTGAGTCTGGATCGAATATGATGAAAAGTGACTAGTTTGGGCTCAGTAACACTGAAATTGATAGAAACACATGAAAATGCATATACTGTGTGTGCCTTCACTCTGCTAGCAGAACCAAGCATTAGGTGTGAGTCTGGATCGAATATGATGAAAAGTGACTAGTTTGTGTCCGATAACACTGAAATTGACAGAAACACATGAAAATGCATATTCTCTGTGTGTCTTCACTCTGCTAGCAGAACCAAGCATTAGGTGTGAGTCTGGATCGAATATGATGAAAAGTGACTAGTTTGTGTCCGATAACACTGAAATTGATAGAAACACATGAAAATGCATATTCTCTGTGTGTCTTCACTCTGCTAGCAGAACCAAGCATTAGGTGTGAGTCTGGATCGAATATGATGAAAAGTGACTAGTTTGGGCCCACTAACACTGAAATTGATAGAAACACATGAAAATGCATATTCTCTGTGTGTCTTCACTCTGCTAGCAGAACTAAGCATTAGGTGTGAGTCTGGATCGAATATGATGAAAAGTGATTAGTTTGTGTCCGATAACACTGAAATTGACAGAAACACATGAAAATGCATATTCTCTGTATGCCGTCACTCTGCTAGCAGAACCGAGCATTAGGTGTGAGTCTGGATCGAATATGATGAAAAGTGACTAGTTTGGGCCCACTAACACTGAAATTGACAGAAACACATGAAAATGCATGTACGGTTTGTGCCGTGACTAGTTTGTGTCCGATAACACTGAAATTGACAGAAACACATGAAAATGCATATTCTGTGTGTGTCTTCACTCTACTAGCAGAACCAAGCATTAGGTGTGAGTCTGGATCGAATATGATGAAAAGTGACTAGTTTGGGCCCAATAACACTGAAATTGACAGAAACACATGAAAATGCATATTCTCTGTGTGCCGTCACTCTGCTAGCAAAACCGAGCATTAGGTGTGAGTCTGGATCGAATATGATGAAAAGTGACTAGTTTGGGCCCAATAACACTGAAATTGACAGAAACACATGAAAATGCATATTCTCTGTGTGTCATCACTCTGCTAGCAGAACCAAGCATTAGGTCTGAGTCTGGATCGAATATGATGAAAAGTGACTAGTTTGTGTCCGATAACACTGAAATTGATAGAAACACATGAAAATGCATATTCTCTGTGTGTCTTCACTCTGCTAGCAGAACCAAGCATTAGGTGTGAGTCTGGATCGAATATGATGAAAAGTGACTAGTTTGGGCCCACTAACACTGAAATTGATAGAAACACATGAAAATGCATATTCTCTGTGTGTCTTCACTCTGCTAGCAGAACTAAGCATTAGGTGTGAGTCTGGATCGAATATGATGAAAAGTGATTAGTTTGTGTCCGATAACACTGAAATTGACAGAAACACATGAAAATGCATATTCTCTGTGTGTCTTCACTCTGCTAGCAGAACCAAGCATTAGGTGTGAGTCTGGATCGAATATGATGAAAAGTGACTAGTTTGGGCCCACTAACACTGAAACTAACAGAAACACATGAAAATGCATGTACGGTGTGTGCCGTGACTCTGCCAGTACAGCAGAGCGTTTTGGGTGAGTCTGGATCGATTCTGATGAAAAGTGACAAGTTTGGGCCCAATAACACTGAAATTGACAGAAACACATGAAAATGCATATTCTCTGTATGCCGTCACTCTGCTAGCAGAACCGAGCATTAGATGTGAGTCTGGATCGAATATGATGAAAAGTGACTAGTTTGGGCCCACTAACACTGAAATTGACAGAAACACATGAAAATGCATGTACGGTTTGTGCCGTGACTAGTTTGTGTCCGATAACACTGAAATTGATAGAAACACATGAAAATGCATATTCTCTGTGTGTCTTCACTCTGCTAGCAGAACCAAGCATTAGGTGTGAGTCTGGATCGAATATGATGAAAAGTGACTAGTTTGGGCCCACTAACACTGAAATTGATAGAAACACATGAAAATGCATATTCTCTGTGTGTCTTCACTCTGCTAGCAGAACCAAGCATTAGGTGTGAGTCTGGATCGAATATGATGAGAAGTGACTAGTTTCTGTCTGATAACACTGAAATTGATAGAAACACATGAAAATGCATATTCTCTGTGTGTCTTCACTCTGCTAGCAGAACCAAGCATTAGGTGTGAGTCTGGATCGAATATGATGAAAAGTGACTAGTTTGGGCCCACTAACACTGAAATTGACAGAAACACACGAAAATGCAAATTCTCTGTGTGTCTTCACTCTGCTAGCAGAACCAAGCATTAGGTGTGAGTCTGGATCGAATATATTGAAAAGTGACTAGTTTGTGTCCGATAACACTGAAATTGATAGAAACACATGAAAATGCATATTCTCTGGGTGTCTTCGCTCTGCTAGCAGAACCAAGCATTAGGTGTGAGTCTTGATCGAATATGATGAAAAGTGACTAATTTGGGCCCAATGACACTGAAACTGACAGAAACACATGAAAATGCATATTCTCTGTGTGTCTTCACTCTGCTAGCAGAACCAAGCATTAGGTGTGAGTCTGGATCGAATATGATGAAAAGTGACTAATATGTGTCCGATAACACTGAAATTGACAGAAACACATGAAAATGCATATACTGTGTGTGCCCTCACTCTGCTAGCAGAACCAAGCATTAGGTGTGAGTCTGGATCGAATATGATGAAAAGTGACTAGTTTGGGCCCACTAACACTGAAATTGATAGAAACACATGAAAATGAATATTCTCTGTGTGTCTTCACTCTGCTAGCAGAACCAATCATTAGGTGTGAATCTTGATCGAATATGATGAAAAGTGACTAGTTTGGGCCCACTAACACTGAAACTGACAGAAACACATGAAAATGCATGTACGGTGTGTGCCGTCACTCTGCTAGCAGAACCGAGCATTAGGTGTGAGTCTGGATCGAATATGATGAAAAGTGACTAGTTTGGGCCCAATAACACTGAAATTGACAGAAACACATGAAAATGCATATTCTCTGTGTGTCTTCACTCTGCTAGCAGAACCAAGTATTAGGTCTGAGTCTGGATCGAATATGATGAAAAGTGACTAGTTTGGGCCCACTAACACTGAAATTGACAGAAACACATGAAAATGCAAATTCTCTGTGTGTCTTCACTCTGCTAGCAGAACCAAGCATTAGGTGTGAGTCTGGATCGAATATATTGAAAAGTGACTAGTTTGTGTCCGATAACACTGAAATTGATAGAAACACATGAAAATGCATATTCTCTGGGTGTCTTCGCTCTGCTAGCAGAACCAAGCATTAGGTGTGAGTCTTGATCGAATATGATGAAAAGTGACTAATTTGGGCCCAATGACACTGAAACTGACAGAAACACATGAAAATGCATATTCTCTGTGTGTCTTCACTCTGCTAGCAGAACCAAGCATTAGGTGTGAGTCTGGATCGAATATGATGAAAAGTGACTAATATGTGTCCGATAACACTGAAATTGACAGAAACACATGAAAATGCATATACTGTGTGTGCCCTCACTCTGCTAGCAGAACCAAGCATTAGGTGTGAGTCTGGATCGAATATGATGAAAAGTGACTAGTTTGGGCCCACTAACACTGAAATTGATAGAAAAACAAGAAAATGAATATTCTCTGTGTGTCTTCACTCTGCTAGCAGAACCAATCATTAGGTGTGAATCTTGATCGAATATGATGAAAAGTGACTAGTTTGGGCCCACTAACACTGAAACTGACAGAAACACATGAAAATGCATGTACGGTGTGTGCCGTCACTCTGCTAGCAGAACCGAGCATTAGGTGTGAGTCTGGATCGAATATGATGAAAAGTGACTAGTTTGGGCCCAATAACACTGAAATTGACAGAAACACATGAAAATGCATATTCTCTGTGTGTCTTCACTCTGCTAGCAGAACCAAGCATTAGGTGTGAGTCTGGATCGAATATGATGAAAAGTGACTAGTTTCTGTCCGATAACACTGAAATTGATAGAAACACATGAAAATGCATATTCTCTGTGTGTCTTCACTCTGCTAGCAGAACCAAGCATTAGGTGTGAGTCTGGATCGAATATGATGAAAAGTGACTAGTTTGGGCCCACTAACACTGAAATTGATAGAAAAACATGAAAATGCATATTCTCTGTGTGTCTTCACTCTGCTAGCAGAACCAATCATTAGGTGTGAATCTTGATCGAATATGATGAAAAGTGACTAGTTTGGGCCCACTAACACTGAAACTGACAGAAAAACATGAAAATGCATATTCTCTGTGTGCCGTCACTCTGCTAGCAGAACCGAGCATTAGGTGTGAGTCTGGATCGAATATGATGAAAAGTGACTAGTTTGGGCCCAATAACACTGAAACTGACAGAAACACATGAAAATGCATATTCTCTGTGTGTCTTCACTCTGCTAGCAGAACCAATCATTAGGTGTGAGTCTGGATCGAATATGATGAAAAGTGACTAGTTTGTGTCCGATAACACTGAAATTGATAGAAACACATGAAAATGCATATTCTCTGTGTGTCTTCACTCTGCTAGCAGAACCAAGCATTAGGTGTGAGTCTGGATCGAATATGATGAAAAGTGACTAGTTTGGGCCCACTAACACTGAAATTGATAGAAACACATGAAAATGCATATTCTCTGTGTGTCTACACTCTGCTAGCAGTACCAAGCATTAGGTGTGAGTCTGGATCGAATATGATGAAAAATGACTAGTTTGGGCCCACTAACACTGAAACTGACAGAAACAAATGAAAATGCATATTCTGTGTGTGCCTTCACTCTGCTAGCAGAACCGAGCATTAGGTGTGAGTCTGGATCGAATATGATGAAAAGTGACAAGTTTCTGTCCGATAACACTGAAATTGATAGAAACACATGAAAATGCATATTCTCTGTGTGTCTTCACTCTGCTAGCAGAACCAAGCATTAGGTCTGAGTCTGGATCGAATATGATGAAAAGTGACTAGTTTGTGTCCGATAACACTGAAATTGATAGAAACACATGAAAATGCATATTCTCTGTGTGTCTTCACTCTGCTAGCAGAACCAAGCATTAGATGTGAGTCTGGATCGAATATGATGAAAAGTGACTAGTTTGGGCCCACTAACACTGAAATTGATAGAAACACATAAAATGCATATTCTCTGTGTGTCTTCACTCTGCTAGCAGAACCAATCATTAGGTGTGAATCTTGATCTAATATGATGAAAAGTGACTAGTTTGGGCCCACTAACACTGAAACTGACAGAAACACATGAAAATGCATATTCTCTGTGTGTCATCACTCTGCTAGCAGAACCAAGCATTAGGTGTGAGTCTGGATCGAATATGATGAGAAGTGACTAGTTTCTGTCCGATAACACTGAAATTGATAGAAACACATGAAAATGCATATTCTCTGTGTGTCTTCACTCTGCTAGCAGAACCAAGCATTAGGTGTGAGTCTGGATCGAATATGATGAAAAGTGACTAGTTTGGGCCCAATAACACTGAAATTGACAGAAACACATGAAAATGCATATTCTCTGTGTGTCTTCACTCTGCTAGCAGAACCAAGCATTAGGTGTGAGTCTGGATCGAATATATTGAAAAGTGACTAGTTTGTGTCCGATAACACTGAAATCGATAGAAACACATGAAAATGCATATTCTCTGGGTGTCTTCGCTCTGCTAGCAGAACCAAGCATTAGGTGTGAGTCTTGATCGAATATGATGAAAAGTGACTAATTTGGGCCCAATGACACTGAAACTGACAGAAACACATGAAAATGCATATTCTCTGTGTGTCTTCACTCTGCTAGCAGAACCAAGCATTAGGTGTGAGTCTGGATCGAATATGATGAAAAGTGACTAATATGTGTCCGATAACACTGAAATTGACAGAAACACATGAAAATGCATATACTGTGTGTGCCCTCACTCTGCTAGCAGAACCAAGCATTAGGTGTGAGTCTGGATCGAATATGATGAAAAGTGACTAGTTTGGGCCCACTAACACTGAAATTGATAGAAAAACAAGAAAATGCATATTCTCTGTGTGTCTTCACTCTGCTAGCAGAACCAATCATTAGGTGTGAATCTTGATCGAATATGATGAAAAGTGACTAGTTTGGGCCCACTAACACTGAAACTGACAGAAACACATGAAAATGCATGTACGGTGTGTGCCGTCACTCTGCTAGCAGAACCGAGCATTAGGTGTGAGTCTGGATCGAATATGATGAAAAGTGACTAGTTTGGGCCCAATAACACTGAAATTGACAGAAACACATGAAAATGCATATTCTCTGTGTGTCTTCACTCTGCTAGCAGAACCAAGCATTAGGTCTGAGTCTGGATCGAATATGATGAAAAGTGACTAGTTTGGGCCCACTAACACTGAAATTGACAGAAACACATGAAAATGCATGTACGGTTTGTGCCGTGACTAGTTTGTGTCCGATAACACTGAAATTGATAGAAACACATGAAAATGCATATTCTCTGTGTGTCTTCACTCTGCTAGCAGAACCAAGCATTAGGTGTGAGTCTGGATCGAATATGATGAAAAGTGACTAGTTTGGGCCCACTAACACTGAAATTGATAGAAACACATGAAAATGCATATTCTCTGTGTGTCTTCACTCTGCTAGCAGAACCAAGCATTAGGTGTGAGTCTGGATCGAATATGATGAAAAGTGACTAGTTTCTGTCCGATAACACTGAAATTGATAGAAACACATGAAAATGCATATTCTCTGTGTGTCTTCACTCTGCTAGCAGAACCAAGCATTAGGTGTGAGTCTGGATCGAATATGATGAAAAGTGACTAGTTTCTGTCCGATAACACTGAAATTGATAGAAACACATGAAAATGCATATTCTCTGTGTGTCTTCACTCTGCTAGCAGAACCAAGCATTAGGTGTGAGTCTGGATCGAATATGATGAAAAGTGACTAGTTTGGGCCCACTAACACTGAAATTGATAGAAAAACATGAAAATGCATATTCTCTGTGTGTCTTCACTCTGCTAGCAGAACCAATCATTAGGTGTGAATCTTGATCGAATATGATGAAAAGTGACTAGTTTGGGCCCACTAACACTGAAACTGACAGAAAAACATGAAAATGCATATTCTCTGTGTGCCGTCACTCTGCTAGCAGAACCGAGCATTAGGTGTGAGTCTGGATCGAATATGATGAAAAGTGACTAGTTTGGGCCCAATAACACTGAAACTGACAGAAACACATGAAAATGCATATTCTCTGTGTGTCTTCACTCTGCTAGCAGAACCAAGCATTAGGTGTGAGTCTGGATCGAATATGATGAAAAGTGAGTAGTTTGTGTCCGATAACACTGAAATTGATAGAAACACATGAAAATGCATATTCTCTGTGTGTCTTCACTCTGCTAGCAGAACCAAGCATTAGGTGTGAGTCTGGATCGAATATGATGAAAAGTGACTAGTTTGGGCCCACTAACACTGAAATTGATAGAAACACATGAAAATGCATATTCTCTGTGTGTCTACACTCTGCTAGCAGTACCATGCATTAGGTGTGAGTCTGGATCGAATATGATGAAAAATGACTAGTTTGGGCCCACTAACACTGAAACTGACAGAAACAAATGAAAATGCATATTCTGTGTGTGCCTTCACTCTGCTAGCAGAACCGAGCATTAGGTGTGAGTCTGGATCGAATATGATGAAAAGTGACAAGTTTCTGTCCGATAACACTGAAATTGGTAGAAACACATGAAAATGCATATTCTCTGTGTGTCTTCACTCTGCTAGCAGAACCAAGCATTAGGTCTGAGTCTGGATCGAATATGATGAAAAGTGACTAGTTTGTGTCCGATAACACTGAAATTGATAGAAACACATGAAAATGCATATTCTCTGTGTGTCTTCACTCTGCTAGCAGAACCAAGCATTAGATGTGAGTCTGGATCGAATATGATGAAAAGTGACTAGTTTGGGCCCACTAACACTGAAATTGATAGAAACACATAAAATGCATATTCTCTGTGTGTCTTCACTCTGCTAGCAGAACCGAGCATTAGGTGTGAGTCTGGATCGAATATGATGAAAAGTGACAAGTTTCTGTCCGATAACACTGAAATTGGTAGAAACACATGAAAATGCATATTCTCTGTGTGTCTTCACTCTGCTAGCAGAACCAAGCATTAGGTCTGAGTCTGGATCGAATATGATGAAAAGTGACTAGTTTGTGTCCGATAACACTGAAATTGATAGAAACACATGAAAATGCATATTCTCTGTGTGTCTTCACTCTGCTAGCAGAACCAAGCATTAGATGTGAGTCTGGATCGAATATGATGAAAAGTGACTAGTTTGGGCCCACTAACACTGAAATTGATAGAAACACATAAAATGCATATTCTCTGTGTGTCTTCACTCTGCTAGCAGAACCAATCATTAGGTGTGAATCTTGATCGAATATGATGAAAAGTGACTAGTTTGGGCCCACTAACACTGAAACTGACAGAAACACATGAAAATGCATATTCTCTGTGTGTCTTCACTCTGCTAGCAGAACCAAGCATTAGGTGTGAGTCTGGATCGAATATGATGAGAAGTGACTAGTTTCTGTCCGATAACACTGAAATTGATAGAAACACATGAAAATGCATATTCTCTGTGTGTCTTCACTCTGCTAGCAGAACCAAGCATTAGGTGTGAGTCTGGATCGAATATGATGAAAAGTGACTAGTTTGGGCCCACTAACACTGAAATTGACAGAAACACATGAAAATGCATATTCTCTGTGTGTCTTCACTCTGCTAGCAGAACCAAGCATTAGGTGTGAGTCTGGATCGAATATATTGAAAAGTGACTAGTTTGTGTCCGATAACACTGAAATTGATAGAAACACATGAAAATGCATATTCTCTGGGTGTCTTCGCTCTGCTAGCAGAACCAAGCATTAGGTGTGAGTCTTGATCGAATATGATGAAAAGTGACTAATTTGGGCCCAATGACACTGAAACTGACAGAAACACATGAAAATGCATATTCTCTGTGTGTCTTCACTCTGCTAGCAGAACCAAGCATTAGGTGTGAGTCTGGATCGAATATGATGAAAAGTGACTAATATGTGTCCGATAACACTGAAATTGACAGAAACACATGAAAATGCATATACTGTGTGTGCCCTCACTCTGCTAGCAGAACCAAGCATTAGGTGTGAGTCTGGATCGAATATGATGAAAAGTGACTAGTTTGGGCCCACTAACACTGAAATTGATAGAAAAACAAGAAAATGAATATTCTCTGTGTGTCTTCACTCTGCTAGCAGAACCAAGCATTAGGTGTGAGTCTGGATCGAATATGATGAAAAGTGACTAGTTTGGGCCCAATAACACTGAAATTGACAGAAACACATGAAAATGCATATTCTCTGTGTGTCTTCACTCTGCTAGCAGAACCAAGTATTAGGTCTGAGTCTGGATCGAATATGATGAAAAGTGACTAGTTTGGGCCCACTAACACTGAAATTGACAGAAACACATGAAAATGCATATTCTCTGTGTGTCTTCACTCTGCTAGCAGAACCAAGCATTAGGTCTGAGTCTGGATCGAATATGATGAAAAGTGACAAGTTTGGGCCCAATAACACTGAAATTGACAGAAACAAATGAAAATGCATATTCTGTGTGTGCCTTCACTCTGCTAGCAGAACCGAGCATTAGGTGTGAGTCTGGATCGAATATGATGAAAAGTGACAAGTTTCTGTCCGATAACACTGAAATTGATAGAAACAAATGAAAATGAATATTCTCTTTGTGTCTTCACTCTGCTAGCAGAACCAATCATTAGGTGTGAATCTTGATCGAATATGATGAAAAGTGACTAGTTTGGGCCCACTAACACTGAAACTGACAGAAACACATGAAAATGCATGTACGGTGTGTGCCGTCACTCTGCTAGCAGAACCGAGCATTAGGTGTGAGTCTGGATGGAATATGATGAAAAGTGACTAGTTTCTGTCCGATAACACTGAAATTGACAGAAACACAAGAAAATGCATATTCTGTGTGTGCCTTCACTCTGCTAGCAGAACCGAGCATTAGGTGTGAGTCTGGATCGAATATGATGAAAAGTGACTAATATGTGTCCGATAACACTGAAATTGACAGAAACACATGAAAATGCATATACTGTGTGTGCCCTCACTCTGCTAGCAGAACCAAGCATTAGGTGTGAGTCTGGATCGAATATGATGAAAAGTGACTAGTTTGGGCCCACTAACACTGAAATTGATAGAAAAACAAGAAAATGAATATTCTCTGTGTGTCTTCACTCTGCTAGCAGAACCAATCATTAGGTGTGAATCTTGATCGAATATGATGAAAAGTGACTAGTTTGGGCCCACTAACACTGAAACTGACAGAAACACATGAAAATGCATGTACGGTGTGTGCCGTCACTCTGCTAGCAGAACCGAGCATTAGGTGTGAGTCTGGATCGAATATGATGAAAAGTGACTAGTTTGGGCCCAATAACACTGAAATTGACAGAAACACATGAAAATGCATATTCTCTGTGTGTCTTCACTCTGCTAGCAGAACCAAGCATTAGGTCTGAGTCTGGATCGAATATGATGAAAAGTGACTAGTTTGGGCCCACTAACACTGAAATTGACAGAAACACATGAAAATGCATGTACGGTTTGTGCCGTGACTAGTTTGTGTCCGATAACACTGAAATTGATAGAAACACATGAAAATGCATATTCTCTGTGTGTCTTCACTCTGCTAGCAGAACCAAGCATTAGGTGTGAGTCTGGATCGAATATGATGAAAAGTGACTAGTTTGGGCCCACTAACACTGAAATTGATAGAAACACATGAAAATGCATATTCTCTGTGTGTCTTCACTCTGCTAGCAGAACCAAGCATTAGGTGTGAGTCTGGATCGAATATGATGAGAAGTGACTAGTTTCTGTCCGATAACACTGAAATTGATAGAAACACATGAAAATGCATATTCTCTGTGTGTCTTCACTCTGCTAGCAGAACCAAGCATTAGGTGTGAGTCTGGATCGAATATGATGAAAAGTGACTAGTTTCTGTCCGATAACACTGAAATTGATAGAAACACATGAAAATGCATATTCTCTGTGTGTCTTCACTCTGCTAGCAGAACCAAGCATTAGGTGTGAGTCTGGATCGAATATGATGAAAAGTGACTAGTTTGGGCCCACTAACACTGAAATTGATAGAAAAACATGAAAATGCATATTCTCTGTGTGTCTTCACTCTGCTAGCAGAACCAATCATTAGGTGTGAATCTTGATCGAATATGATGAAAAGTGACTAGTTTGGGCCCACTAACACTGAAACTGACAGAAACACATGAAAATGCATATTCTCTGTGTGCCGTCACTCTGCTAGCAGAACCGAGCATTAGGTGTGAGTCTGGATCGAATATGATGAAAAGTGACTAGTTTGGGCCCAATAACACTGAAACTGACAGAAACACATGAAAATGCATATTCTCTGTGTGTCTTCACTCTGCTAGCAGAACCAAGCATTAGGTGTGAGTCTGGATCGAATATGATGAAAAGTGAGTAGTTTGTGTCCGATAACACTGAAATTGATAGAAACACATGAAAATGCATATTCTCTGTGTGTCTTCACTCTGCTAGCAGAACCAAGCATTAGGTGTGAGTCTGGATCGAATATGATGAAAAGTGACTAGTTTGGGCCCACTAACACTGAAATTGATAGAAACACATGAAAATGCATATTCTCTGTGTGTCTACACTCTGCTAGCAGTACCAAGCATTAGGTGTGAGTCTGGATCGAATATGATGAAAAGTGACTAGTTTGGGCCCACTAACACTGAAACTGACAGAAACAAATGAAAATGCATATTCTGTGTGTGCCTTCACTCTGCTAGCAGAACCGAGCATTAGGTGTGAGTCTGGATCGAATATGATGAAAAGTGACTAGTTTGTGTCCGATAACACTGAAATTGGTAGAAACACATGAAAATGCATATTCTCTGTGTGTCTTCACTCTGCTAGCAGAACCAAGCATTAGGTCTGAGTCTGGATCGAATATGATGAAAAGTGACTAGTTTGTGTCCGATAACACTGAAATTGATAGAAACACATGAAAATGCATATTCTCTGTGTGTCTTCACTCTGCTAGCAGAACCAAGCATTAGATGTGAGTCTGGATCGAATATGATGAAAAGTGACTAGTTTGGGCCCACTAACACTGAAATTGATAGAAACACATAAAATGCATATTCTCTGTGTGTCTTCACTCTGCTAGCAGAACCAATCATTAGGTGTGAATCTTGATCGAATATGATGAAAAGTGACTAGTTTGGGCCCACTAACACTGAAACTGACAGAAACACATGAAAATGCATATTCTCTGTGTGTCTTCACTCTGCTAGCAGAACCAAGCATTAGGTGTGAGTCTGGATCGAATATGATGAGAAGTGACTAGTTTCTGTCCGATAACACTGAAATTGATAGAAACACATGAAAATGCATATTCTCTGTGTGTCTTCACTCTGCTAGCAGAACCAAGCATTAGGTGTGAGTCTGGATCGAATATGATGAAAAGTGACTAGTTTGGGCCCACTAACACTGAAATTGACAGAAACACATGAAAATGCATATTCTCTGTGTGTCTTCACTCTGCTAGCAGAACCAAGCATTAGGTGTGAGTCTGGATCGAATATATTGAAAAGTGACTAGTTTGTGTCCGATAACACTGAAATTGATAGAAACACATGAAAATGCATATTCTCTGGGTGTCTTCGCTCTGCTAGCAGAACCAAGCATTAGGTGTGAGTCTTGATCGAATATGATGAAAAGTGACTAATTTGGGCCCAATGACACTGAAACTGACAGAAACACATGAAAATGCATATTCTCTGTGTGTCTTCACTCTGCTAGCAGAACCAAGCATTAGGTGTGAGTCTGGATCGAATATGATGAAAAGTGACTAATATGTGTCCGATAACACTGAAATTGACAGAAACACATGAAAATGCATATACTGTGTGTGCCCTCACTCTGCTAGCAGAACCAAGCATTAGGTGTGAGTCTGGATCGAATATGATGAAAAGTGACTAGTTTGGGCCCACTAACACTGAAATTGATAGAAACACATGAAAATGCATGTTCTCTGTGTGTCTTCACTCTGCTAGCAGAACCAATCATTAGGTGTGAATCTTGATCGAATATGATGAAAAGTGACTAGTTTGGGCCCACTAACACTGAAACTGACAGAAACACATGAAAATGCATGTACGGTGTGTGCCGTCACTCTGCTAGCAGAACCGAGCATTAGGTGTGAGTCTGGATCGAATATGATGAAAAGTGACTAGTTTGGGCCCAATAACACTGAAATTGACAGAAACACATGAAAATGCATATTCTCTGTGTGTCTTCACTCTGCTAGCAGAACCAAGCATTAGGTCTGAGTCTGGATCGAATATGATGAAAAGTGACTAGTTTGGGCCCACTAACACTGAAATTGACAGAAACACATGAAAATGCATATTCTCTGTGTGTCTTCACTCTGCTAGCAGAACCAAGCATTAGGTCTGAGTCTGGATCGAATATGATGAAAAGTGACAAGTTTGGGCCCAATAACACTGAAATTGACAGAAACAAATGAAAATGCATATTCTGTGTGTGCCTTCACTCTGCTAGCAGAACCGAGCATTAGGTGTGAGTCTGGATCGAATATGATGAAAAGTGACAAGTTTCTGTCCGATAACACTGAAATTGATAGAAACAAATGAAAATGAATATTCTCTTTGTGTCTTCACTCTGCTAGCAGAACCAATCATTAGGTGTGAATCTTGATCGAATATGATGAAAAGTGACTAGTTTGGGCCCACTAACACTGAAACTGACAGAAACACATGAAAATGCATGTACGGTGTGTGCCGTCACTCTGCTAGCAGAACCGAGCATTAGGTGTGAGTCTGGATCGAATATGATGAAAAGTGACTAGTTTGGGCCCACTAACACTGAAATTGATAGAAAAACATGAAAATGCATATTCTCTGTGTGTCTTCACTCTGCTAGCAGAACCAATCATTAGGTGTGAATCTTGATCGAATATGATGAATAGTGACTAGTTTGGTCCCACTAACACTGAAACTGACAGAAACACATGAAAATGCATGTACGGTGTGTGCCGTCACTCTGCTAGCAGAACCGAGCATTAGGTGTGAGTCTGGATCGAATATGATGAAAAGTGACTAGTTTGGGCCCAATAACACTGAAATTGACAAAAACACATGAAAATGCATATTCTCTGTGTGTCTTCACTCTGCTAGCAGAACCAAGCATTAGGTCTGAGTCTGGATCGAATATGATGAAAAGTGACAAGTTTGGGCCCAATAACACCGAAATTGACAGAAACAAATGAAAATGCATATTCTCTGTGTGTCTTCACTCTGCTAGCAGAACGAAGCATTAGGTCTGAGTCTGGATCGAATATGATGAAAAGTGACTAGTTTGGGCCCAATAACACCGAAATTGACAGAAACAAATGAAAATGCATATTCTGTGTGTGCCTTCACTCTGCTAGCAGAACCGAGCATTAGGTGTGAGTCTGGATCGAATATGATGAAAAGTGACAAGTTTCTGTCCGATAACACTGAAATTGATAGAAACACATGAAAATGAATATTCTCTGTGTGTCTTCACTCTGCTAGCAGAACCAATCATTAGGTGTGAATCTTGATCGAATATGATGAAAAGTGACTAGTTTGGGCCCACTAACACTTAAACTGACAGAAACACATGAAAATGCATGTACGGTGTGTGCCGTCACTCTGCTAGCAGAACTGAGCATTAGGTGTGAGTCTGGATCAAATATGATGAAAAGTGACTAGTTTGGGCCCAATAACACCGAAATTGACAGAAACAAATGAAAATGCATATTCTGTGTGTGCCTTCACTCTGCTAGCAGAACCGAGCATTAGGTGTGAGTCTGGATCGAATATGATGAGAAGTGACTAGTTTCTGTCCGATAACACTGAAATTGATAGAAACACATGAAAATGCATATTCTCTGTGTGTCTTCACTCTGCTAGTAGAACCAAGCATTAGGTGTGAGTCTGGATCGAATATGATGAAAAGTGACTAGTTTGGGCCCGATGACACTGAAATTGACAGAAACACAAGAAAATGCATATTCTGTGTGTGCCTTCACTCTGCTAGCAGAACCAAGCATTAGGTGTGAGTCTGGATCGAATATGATGAAAAGTGACTAGTTTCTGTCCGATAACACTGAAATTGACAGAAACACAAGAAAATGCATATTCTGTGTGTGCCTTCACTCTGCTAGCTGAACCGAGCATTAGGTGTGAGTCTGGATCGAATATGACGAAAAGTGACTAGTTTCTGTCCGATAACACTGAAATTGACAGAAACACAAGAAAATGCATATTCTGTGTGTGCCTTCACTCTGCTAGCAGAACCGAGCATTAGGTGTGAGTCTGGATCGAATATGATGAAAAGTGACTAGTTTGTGTCTGATAACACTGAAACTGATAGAAACACATGAAAATGCATATTCTCTGTGTGTCTTCACTCTGCTAGCAGAACCAAGCATTAGGTCTGAGTCTTGATCGAATATGATGAAAAGTGACTAGTTTGGGCCTGATGACACTGAAATTGACAGAAACACAAGAAAATGCATATTCTCTGTGTGCCTTCACTCTGCTAGCAGAACCGAGCACTAGGTGTGAGTCTGGATCGAATATGACGAAAAGTGACTAGTTTGTGTCCGATAACACTGAAATTGACAGAAACACAAGAAAATGCATATTCTGTGTGTGCCTTCACTCTGCTAGCAGAACCGAGCATTAGGTGTGAGTCTGGATCGAATATGATGAAAAGTGACTAGTTTGTGTCCGATAACACTGAAATTGATAGAAACACATGAAAATGCATATTCTCTGTGTGTCTTCACTCTGCTAGCAGAACCAAGCATTAGGTCTGAGTCTTGATCGAATATGATGAAAAGTGACTAGTTTGGGCCCGATGACACTGAAATTGACAGAAACACAAGAAAATGCATGAGCCTGCACTGGCAGAGTCACGGCACACACAGCATATGGTTTTTTATATGTTTTTATCAATTTCAATGTTATTCCACTCAAACTAGTCACTTTTCATCATATCCAGACATCGATCCAGACTCACACCGAATGCGTGAGTCGTGACCGAATGCTGCTGTCCACCGCAACCTGTAGGCCTATCCACACGCCACTATCTCGGTTAAGAAAAGGTGTTTTATATCCTGTGATTGAGTGAAGTTTCTCATTTAATTATATATTGCCATGAATTTGTGGTTGAGTATATTTAATATAAAATCATCTTTCTTTAAAAAGTCATCAATTAATCAATCAATTAATATTGAGTCATGGCATCCTATAAAGCACTCCAGCATTGTGCATGTGTGTAAACAGGATGAAGACGGGGTTATGAAACTGAACTTTACGTTTCACATCCCTCATTTAAGCCCTACACTTCCGTAATATTCATCAAACTGGACTTAAGATTGTGCATTTTATTCAACCTCCATTCTTATATAATGTAATTATCTATCAATTTTATTTATTAATTATTTATGTTTAATTTATTCTCTTGTCACTTTCATATATTTCATACACTTGGTTTCTTTGTCCATAGCACAGTCCATATTTCCTTTGTACAGTCAATATTTCATTTCAACTTTATAGCCAATTTCAAAGCTATGCTATTCTGTAAACAGATTTTGAATTTCAGTTTAATTTTAATACTACTTTATTTCATTATTTTTAATATTATGATAGAGATTATTATTATTATCATTATAAATGTATATGATGTTTAGTTTGTCAGTTATAACGGAGATTCTTGCAGGCTTTCTATCGTTGCTATGGTGGTTGCTACCCGTAGCCCCACCGCAGCATCGTTTGAAATCTTTCACAGCTGATTGGCTCGCTGTCTGATAGATAGCCAATCAGATAGCTCTCTGTCTGACAGATAGCCATTCAAACGGTGAAATATTTCAAATGATGCTGCAGTGGGGCTACATCGCGGACTTGGAATTTACAGTCGGCAAACGAGGGAAGACTTTCTTAGCTAACACCAGCTAACTTGGAAAAATTAAAGTGGATTTCATACTTGAGCACACGTCATAAACCCTTTATTTGGAGGAGAAACTGGAAATAAAGCGCCTCGGAGCCCACCAGCCACGGAATACTGTCATCACTCAAACTGCAGGTAAAATAACCGCGGGCTCAACGTGGTGAAGTTTGCCCAGAGGAAAAACCGCCATCCTGTCCTTTTCTGAGCCGTCAGCTGGTGAGTGAAAGCATTTTTTTTTTTTATCATCCTGCCTCGGTGGTTCTGGTCCGTGAATTAGCCATATTGTTGTGCTTGATCGATTGAGGTTGTTGTCATAAAGTTGTCACAGAATGGGCTAGTATCCTTAAAAAAATGTCTATGCACTTCGTTGTCGTGTTTAGCTCTTTGATGTTCGCTTATGGCCCTGTAGGCTTATTTGTTCTGAGCTTTGTTGTGTCGGCTTATGACGATAGAATATCACATTCTTAATTAAACAATATTACAGAGAGGGTGTGCTTCAGTGATGCAGTCGAGCGTCCAACTTGGGCTAATGCTTTCCAGAAATCATGGCGTTTCCCAGACTGAATAAATACCTCACATATAAACACAAAACTGCTTTGCTAGCTCAATCTTGTAGTAACTAAGACATCGTTGATTGAATCCGTTAATTTTTCCACGGACAGACTTAGCTATTACGTCCGCAAACTTCACATATATTTTTACGCTAGCTGCGCCGTGTCACCGGCACCGCTGATGGAGAATGCCGAGTGGGAGCTGAGATATGATCTCAACTGAAGGGTGGTTAAGTTTTGCTGTGTATGGGTGGGTAACGATAAAGAGTGGAAAAGGGTGCGGGTTTTTCAGTGTGTGTGAGGGTGTAACCCCTGGGACACACTGGATGCGTGAACCTCAGCAGTGCCTGTGCATCGCTGAACTGCTGCGTCGCGCAAGCTTGTAGCGTCCACACTGGAAGCGTGTCTGCTGCGGCGTTTCTGCCACTGGCAGCCCTATCTTTCTATCATGTTCCCTGTCTATTTCTGCTGAGAACCGCGGTCACGCGGCGAAAATAGGCGAGACCTCGAATCTCTAGATGAAGCGACGCAGCAGCCACGCGCATCTCAAGCTTCATTTATACAAAACAAACTACAGACACTAACAAAGCAACACAGTACATACAATAAAGCCAGCAGAAACGTCAGACAGGTCGGACCACCGTGATTAAATATTTATTTCTAGTATAGAATCTCATAATAATGACTTACTATCTCATAGTAATGACTTCTTATCTCATAATAATGACTTACTATCTCATAATAATGACTAAGTGGCGTAACGCCTGTAGATGGCGGTGTTAAGTCATTTTCAAGCTAATTCATGAACTGAAAAGCATTAATAGGGGAAGACGAAATGAGAATGAATCATAGAATGAAATGGTCTTTAATTGATTTACAATCCTAAATTTTACCCTTACTCGTGCAAAACTGATTTTCAGTCTTGTTGCTATTCCTGCCGATTGCCTGCTATATAATCATTGATTGTGGATGATTTTCACTCAGAGGTGATGAAAATCCACTCATATTTTATTAATGACAGTGGAAAGGCTCTGTGGGATGAATATGGTCATGAAATTGACAAGTGACAAGTTTGAGTGGAATAACATTGAAATTGACAGAAACACATGAAAATGCATATACTGTGTGTGCCTTCACTCTGCTAGCAGAACCGAGCATTAGGTGTGAGTCTGCTTCGATTCTGATGAAAAGTGACTAGTTTGGGCCCGATAACACTGAAATTGACAGAAACACATGAAAATGCATGTACGGTGTGTCCTGTGACTCTGCCAGTACAGCAGAGTGTTTTGGGTGAATCTGGAACAATTCTGATGAAAAGTGACTAGTTTGTGTCCGATAACACTGAAATTGATAGAAACACATGAAAATGCATATTCTGTGTGTGCCTTCACTCTGCTAGCAGAACCGAGCATTAGTTGTGAGTCTGGATCGAATATGATGAAAAGTGACTAGTTTGTGTCCGATAACACTGAAATTGATAGAAACACATGAAAATGCATATTCTCTGTGTGTCTTCACTCTGCTAGCAGAACCAAGCATTAGGTCTGAGTCTTGATCGAATATGATGAAAAGTGACTAGTTTGGGCCTGATGACACTGAAATTGACAGAAACACAAGAAAATGCATATTCTGTGTGTGCCTTCACTCTGCTAGCAGAACCGAGCATTAGGTGTGAGTCTGGATCGAATATGATGAAAAGTGACTAGTTTCTGTCCGATAACACTGAAATTGACAGAAACACAAGAAAATGCATATTCTGTGTGTGCCTTCACTCTGCTAGCAGAATCGAGCATTAGGTGTGAGTCTGGATCGAATATGACGAAAAGTGACTAGTTTCTGTCTGATAACACTGAAATTGATAGAAACACATGAAAATGCATATTCTCTGTGTGTCTTCACTCTGCTAGCAGAACCAAGCATTAGGTGTGAGTCTGGATCGAATATGATGAAACGTGACTAGCTTGTGTCCGATAACACTGAAATTGATAGAAACACATGAAAATGCATATTCTCTGTGTGTCTTCACTCTGCTAGCAGAACCAAGCATTAGGTCTGAGTCTTGATCGAATATGATAAAAAGTGACTAGTTTGGGCCCGATGACACTGAAATTGACAGAAACACAAGAAAATGCATATTCTGTGTGTGCCTTCACTCTGCTAGCAGAACCAAGCATTAGGTGTGAGTCTGGATCGAATATGATGAAAAGTGACTAGTTTCTGTCCGATAACACTGAAATTGACAGAAACACAAGAAAATGCATATTCTGTGTGTGCCTTCACTCTGCTAGCAGAACCGAGCATTAGGTGTGAGTCTGGATCGAATATGACGAAAAGTGACTAGTTTCTGTCCGATAACACTGAAATTGACAGAAACACAAGAAAATACATATTCTGTGTGTGCCTTCACTCTGCTAGCAGAACCGAGCATTAGGTGTGAGTCTGGATCGAATATGACGAAAAGTGACTAGTTTGTGTCCGATAACACTGAAATTGATAGAAACACATGAAAATGCATATTCTCTGTGTGTCTTCACTCTGCTAGCAGAACCAAGCATTAGGTCTGAGTCTTGATCGAATATGATGAAAAGTGACTAGTTTGGGCCTGATGACACTGAAATTGACAGAAACACAAGAAAATGCATATTCTGTGTGTGCCTTCACTCTGCTAGCAGAACCGAGCATTAGGTGTGAGTCTGGATCGAATATGACGAAAAGTGACTAGTTTGTGTCCGATAACACTGAAATTGACAGAAACACAAGAAAATGCATATTCTGTGTGTGCCTTCACTCTGCTAGCAGAACCGAGCATTAGGTGTGAGTCTGGATCGAATATGACGAAAAGTGATTAGTTTCTGTCCGATAACACTGAAATTGATAGAAACACATGAAAATGCATATTCTCTGTGTGTCTTCACTCTGCTAGCAGAACCAAGCATTAGGTGTGAGTCTGGAACGAATATGATGAAAAGTGACTAGTTTGTGTCTGATAACACTGAAATTGATAGAAACACAAGAAAATGCATATTCTCTGTGTGTCTTCACTCTGCTAGCAGAACCAAGCATTAGGTGTGAGTCTGGATCGAATATGATGAAAAGTGACTAGTTTGTGTCTGATAACACTGAAATTGATAGAAACACAAGAAAATGCATATTCTCTGTGTGTCTTCACTCTGCTAGCAGAACCGAGCATTAGGTGTGAGTCTGGATCGAATATGATGAAAAGTGACTAGTTTGTGTCTGATAACACTGAAATTGATAGAAACACATGAAAATGCATATTCTCTGTGTGTCTTCACTCTGCTAGCAGAACCAAGCATTAGGTCTGAGTCTTGATCGAATATGATGAAAAGTGACTAGTTTCTGTCCGATAACACTGAAATTGACAGAAACACAAGAAAATGCATATTCTGTGTGTGCCTTCACTCTGCTAGCAGAACCGAGCATTAGGTGTGAGTCTTGATCGAATATGATGAAAAGTGACTAGTTTGGGCCTGATGACACTGAAATTGACAGAAACACAAGAAAATGCATATTCTGTGTGTGCCTTCACTCTGCTAGCAGAACCGAGCATTAGGTGTGAGTCTGGATCGAATATGATGAAAAGTGACTAGTTTCTGTCCGATAACACTGAAATTGACAGAAACACAAGAAAATGCATATTCTGTGTGTGCCTTCACTCTGCTAGCAGAATCGAGCATTAGGTGTGAGTCTGGATCGAATATGACGAAAAGTGACTAGTTTCTGTCTGATAACACTGAAATTGATAGAAACCCATGAAAATGCATATTCTCTGTGTGTCTTCACTCTGCTAGCAGAACCAAGCATTAGGTGTGAGTCTGGATCGAATATGATGAAACGTGACTAGCTTGTGTCCGATAACACTGAAATTGATAGAAACACATGAAAATGCATATTCTCTGTGTGTCTTCACTCTGCTAGCAGAACCAAGCATTAGGTCTGAGTCTTGATCGAATATGATAAAAAGTGACTAGTTTGGGCCCGATGACACTGAAATTGACAGAAACACAAGAAAATGCATATTCTGTGTGTGCCTTCACTCTGCTAGCAGAACCAAGCATTAGGTGTGAGTCTGGATCGAATATGATGAAAAGTGACTAGTTTCTGTCCGATAACACTGAAATTGACAGAAACACAAGAAAATGCATATTCTGTGTGTGCCTTCACTCTGCTAGCAGAACCGAGCATTAGGTGTGAGTCTGGATCGAATATGACGAAAAGTGACTAGTTTCTGTCCGATAACACTGAAATTGACAGAAACACAAGAAAATGCATATTCTGTGTGTGCCTTCACTCTGCTAGCAGAACCGAGCATTAGGTGTGAGTCTGGATCGAATATGACGAAAAGTGACTAGTTTCTGTCCGATAACACTGAAATTGATAGAAACACATGAAAATGCATATTCTCTGTGTGTCTTCACTCTGCTAGCAGAACCAAGCATTAGGTCTGAGTCTTGATCGAATATGATGAAAAGTGACTAGTTTGGGCCTGATGACACTGAAATTGACAGAAACACAAGAAAATGCATATTCTGTGTGTGCCTTCACTCTGCTAGCAGAACCGAGCATTAGGTGTGAGTCTGGATCGAATATGACGAAAAGTGACTAGTTTGTGTCCGATAACACTGAAATTGACAGAAACACAAGAAAATGCATATTCTGTGTGTGCCTTCACTCTGCTAGCAGAACCGAGCATTAGGTGTGAGTCTGGATCGAATATGACGAAAAGTGACTAGTTTCTGTCCGATAACACTGAAATTGATAGAAACACATGAAAATGCATATTCTCTGTGTGTCTTCACTCTGCTAGCAGAACCAAGCATTAGGTGTGAGTCTGGATCGAATATGATGAAAAGTGACTAGTTTGTGTCTGATAACACTGAAATTGATAGAAACACAAGAAAATGCATATTCTCTGTGTGTCTTCACTCTGCTAGCAGAACCGAGCATTAGGTGTGAGTCTGGATCGAATATGACGAAAAATGACTAGTTTCTGTCCGATAACACTGAAATTGATAGAAACACATGAAAATGCATATTCTCTGTGTGTCTTCACTCTGCTAGCAGAACCAAGCATTAGGTGTGAGTCTGGATCGAATATGATGAAAAGTGACTAGTTTGTGTCTGATAACACTGAAATTGATAGAAACACAAGAAAATGCATATTCTCTGTGTGTCTTCACTCTGCTAGCAGAACCGAGCATTAGGTGTGAGTCTGGATCGAATATGATGAAAAGTGACTAGTTTGTGTCTGATAACACTGAAATTGATAGAAACACATGAAAATGCATATTCTCTGTGTGTCTTCACTCTGCTAGCAGAACCAAGCATTAGGTCTGAGTCTTGATCGAATATGATGAAAAGTGACTAGTTTGGGCCCGATGACACTGAAATTGACAGAAACACAAGAAAATGCATATTCTGTGTGTGCCTTCACTCTGCTAGCAGAACCGAGCATTAGGTGTGAGTCTGGATCGAATATGATGAAAAGTGACTAGTTTGGGCCCGATGACACTGAAATTGACAGAAACACAAGAAAATGCATATTCTGTGTGTGCCTTCACTCTGCTAGCAGAACCGAGCATTAGGTGTGAGTTTGGATCGAATATGATGAAAAGTGACTAGTTTGTGTCCGATAACACTGAAATTGATAGAAACACATGAAAAATGCATATTCTCTGTGTGTCTTCACTCTGCTAGCAGAACCAAGCATTAGGTCTGAGTCTTGATCGAATATGATGAAAAGTGACTAGTTTGTGTCTGATAACACTGAAATTGATAGAAACACAAGAAAATGCATATTCTCTGTGTGTCTTCACTCTGCTAGCAGAACCGAGCATTAGGTGTGAGTCTGGATCGAATATGATGAAAAGTGACTAGTTTGTGTCTGATAACACTGAAATTGATAGAAACACATGAAAATGCATATTCTCTGTGTGTCTTCACTCTGCTAGCAGAACCAAGCATTAGGTCTGAGTCTTGATCGAATATGATGAAAAGTGACTAGTTTGGGCCCGATAACACTGAAATTGACAGAAACACAAGAAAATGCATATTCTGTGTGTGCCTTCACTCTGCTAGCAGAACCGAGCATTAGGTGTGAGTCTGGATCGAATATGATGAAAAGTGACTAGTTTGGGCCCGATGACACTGAAATTGACAGAAACACAAGAAAATGCATATTCTGTGTGTGCCTTCACTCTGCTAGCAGAACCGAGCATTAGGTGTGAGTTTGGATCGAATATGATGAAAAGTGACTAGTTTGTGTCCGATAACACTGAAATTGATAGAAACACATGAAAATGCATATTCTCTGTGTGTCTTCACTCTGCTAGCAGAACCAAGCATTAGGTCTGAGTCTTGATCGAATATGATGAAAAGTGACTAGTTTGTGTCTGATAACACTGAAATTGATAGAAACACAAGAAAATGCATATTCTCTGTGTGTCTTCACTCTGCTAGCAGAACCGAGCATTAGGTGTGAGTCTGGATCGAATATGATGAAAAGTGACTAGTTTGTGTCTGATAACACTGAAATTGATAGAAACACATGAAAATGCATATTCTCTGTGTGTCTTCACTCTGCTAGCAGAACCAAGCATTAGGTCTGAGTCTTGATCGAATATGATGAAAAGTGACTAGTTTGGGCCCGATGACACTGAAATTGACAGAAACACAAGAAAATGCATATTCTGTGTGTGCCTTCACTCTGCTAGCAGAACCGAGCATTAGGTGTGAGTCTGTATCGAATATGACGAAAAGTGACTAGTTTCTGTCCGATAACACTGAAATTGACAGAAACACAAGAAAATGCATATTCTGTGTGTGCCTTCACTCTGCTAGCAGAACCGAGCATTAGGTGTGAGTCTGGATCGAATATGACGAAAAGTGACTAGTTTCTGTCCGATTACACTGAAATTGATAGAAACACATGAAAATGCATATTCTCAGTGTGTCTTCACTCTGCTAGCAGAACCAAGCATTAGGTGTGAGTCTGGATCGAATATGATGAAAAGTGACTAGTTTGTGTCCGATAACACTGAAATTGATAGAAACACATGAAAATGCATATTCTCTGTGTGTCTTCACTCTGCTAGCAGAACCAAGCATTAGGTCTGAGTCTTGATCGAATATGATGAAAAGTGACTAGTTTGGGCCCGATGACACTGAAATTGACAGAAACACAAGAAAATGCATGAGCCTGCACTGGCAGAGTCACGGCACACACAGCATATGGTTTTTTATATGTTTTTATCAATTTCAATGTTATTCCACTCAAACTAGTCACTTTTCATCATATCCAGACATCGATCCAGACTCACACCGAATGCGTGAGTCGTGACCGAATGCTGCTGTCCACCGCAACCTGTAGGCCTATCCACACGCCACTATCTCGGTTAAGAAAAGGTGTTTTATAGCCTGTGATTGAGTGAAGTTTCTCATTTAATTATATATTGCCATGAATTTGTGGTTGAGTATATTTAATATAAAATCATCTTTCTTTAAAAAGTCATCAATTAATCAATCAATTAATATTGAGTCATGGCATCCTATAAAGCACTCCAGCATTGTGCATGTGTGTAAACAGGATGAAGACGGGGTTATGAAACTGAACTTTACGTTTCACATCCCTCATTTAAGCCCTACACTTCCGTAATATTCATCAAACTGGACTTAAGATTGTGCATTTTATTCAACCTCCATTCTTATATTATGTAATTATCTATCAATTTTATTTATTAATTATTTATGTTTAATTTATTCTCTTGTCACTTTCATATATTTCATACACTTGGTTTCTTTGTCCATAGCACAGTCCATATTTCCTTTGTACAGTCAATATTTCATTTCAACTTTATAGCCAATTTCAAAGCTATGCTATTCTGTAAACAGATTTTGAATTTCAGTTTAATTTTAATACTACTTTATTTCATTATTTTTAATATTATGATAGAGATTATTATTATTATCATTATAAATGTATATGATGTTTAGTTTGTCAGTTATAACGGAGATTCTTGCAGGCTTTCTATCGTTGCTATGGTGGTTGCTACCCGTAGCCCCCACCGCAGCATCGTTTGAAATCTTTCACAGCTGATTGGCTCGCTGTCTGATAGATAGCCAATCAGATAGCTCTCTGTCTGACAGATAGCCATTCAAACGGTGAAATATTTCAAATGATGCTGCAGTGGGGCTACATCGCGGACTTGGAATTTACAGTCCGGCAAACGAGGGAAGACTTTCTTAGCTAACACCAGCTAACTTGGAAAAATTAAAGTGGATTTCATACTTGAGCACACGTCATAAACCCTTTATTTGGAGGAGAAACTGGAAATAAAGCGCCTCGGAGCCCACCAAGCCACGGAATACTGTCATCACTCAAACTGCAGGTAAAATAACCGCGGGCTCAACGTGGTGAAGTTTGCCCAGAGGAAAAACCGCCATCCTGTCCTTTTCTGAGCCGTCAGCTGGTGAGTGAAAGCATTTTTTTTTTTATCATCCTGCCTCGGTGGTTCTGGTCCGTGAATTAGCCATATTGTTGTGCTTGATCGATTGAGGTTGTTGTCATAAAGTTGTCACAGAATGGGCTAGTATCCTTAAAAAAATGTCTATGCACTTCGTTGTCGTGTTTAGCTCTTTGATGTTCGCTTATGGCCCTGTAGGCTTATTTGTTCTGAGCTTTGTTGTGTCGGCTTATGACGATAGAATATCACATTCTTAATTAAACAATAATACAGAGAGGGTGTGCTTCAGTGATGCAGTCGAGCGTCCAACTTGGGCTAATGCTTTCCAGAAATCATGGCGTTTCCCAGACTGAATAAATACCTCACATATAAACACAAAACTGCTTTGCTAGCTCAATCTTGTAGTAACTAAGACATCGTTGATTGAATCCGTTAATTTTTCCACGGACAGACTTAGCTATTACGTCCGCAAACCTTCACATATATTTTTACGCTAGCTGCGCCGTGTCACCCGGCACCGCTGATGGAGAATGCCGAGTGGGAGCTGAGATATGATCTCAACTGAAGGGTGGTTAAGTTTTGCTGTGTATGGGTGGGTAACGATAAAGAGTGGAAAAGGGTGCGGGTTTTTTCAGTGTGTGTGAGGGTGTAACCCCTGGGACACACTGGATGCGTGAACCTCAGCAGTGCCTGTGCATCGCTGAACTGCTGCGTCGCGCAAGCTTGTAGCGTCCACACTGGAAGCGTGTCTTGCTGCGGCGTTTCTGCCACTGGCAGCCCTATCTTTCTATCATGTTCCCTGTCTATTTCTGCTGAGAACCGCGGTCACGCGGCGAAAATAGGCGAGACCCTCGAATCTCTAGATGAAGCGACGCAGCAGCCACGCGCATCTCAAGCTTCATTTATACAAAACAAACTACAGACACTAACAAAGCAACACAGTACATACAATAAAGCCAGCAGAAACGTCAGACAGGTCGGACCACCGTGATTAAATATTTATTTCTAGTATAGAATCCCATAATAATGACTTACTATCTCATAGTAATGACTTCTTATCTCATAATAATGACTTACTATCTCATAATAATGACTAAGTGGCGTAACGCCTGTAGATGGCGGTGTTAAGTCATTTTCAAGCTAATTCATGAACTGAAAAGCATTAATAGGGGAAGACGAAATGAGAATGAATCATAGAATGAAATGGTCTTTAATTGATTTACAATCCTAAATTTTACCCTTACTCGTGCAAAACTGATTTTCAGTCTTGTTGCTATTCCTGCCGATTGCCTGCTATATAATCATTGATTGTGGATGATTTTCACTCAGAGGTGATGAAAATCCACTCATATTTTATTAATGACAGTGGAAAGGCTCTGTGGGATGAATATGGTCATGAAATTGACAAGTGACAAGTTTGAGTGGAATAACATTGAAATTGACAGAAACACATGAAAATGCATATACTGTGTGTGCCTTCACTCTGCTAGCAGAACCGAGCATTAGGTGTGAGTCTGGATCGAATATGATGAAAAGTGACTAGTTTCTGTCCGATAACACTGAAATTGATAGAAACACATGAAAATGCATATTCTCTGTGTGTCTTCACTCTGCTAGCAGAACCAAGCATTAGGTGTGAGTCTGGATCGAATATGATGAAAAGTGACTAGTTTGTGTCCGATAACACTGAAATTGATAGAAACACATGAAAATGCATATTCTGTGTGTGTCTTCACTGTGCTAGCAGAACCAAGCATTAGGTCTGAGTCTTGATCGAATATGATGAAAAGTGACTAGTTTGGGCCTGATGACACTGAAATTGACAGAAACACAAGAAAATGCATATTCTGTGTGTGCCTTCACTCTGCTAGCAGAACCGAGCATTAGGTGTGAGTCTGGATCGAATATGACGAAAAGTGACTAGTTTCTGTCCGATAACACTGAAATTGACAGAAACACAAGAAAATGCATATTCTGTGTGTGCCTTCACTCTGCTAGCAGAACCGAGCATTAGGTGTGAGTCTGGATCGAATATGACGAAAAGTGACTAGTTTATGTCCGATAACACTGAAATTGATAGAAACACATGAAAATGCATATTCTCTGTGTGTCTTCACTCTGCTAGCAGAACCAAGCATTAGGTGTGAGTCTGGATCGAATATGATGAAAA